>NW_013671003.1:0-14562 GCF_000517525.1 Limulus polyphemus | reverse complement strand
AAAAACGAAAACGTTGTGTATCAATCTTGTTGGCAAATATCATAAACTGTCTATATATCGGCTTTAATTTAAATACTAAATCCAAAGCACAATTTAACTACTAAATTTAAATTTATCGGTTAACTCAATTTCACACCAAATGAAATTCCAATTCGTAACTGGCGGTAACATATTATTTTCTATGCTGTCTTTCGCTAGCTTGCCTCATTAAAAAGATAAGCATGTGCGCACGCACGTGGATAAGTAATAATACCAAGGTACACACTCTCATGGTCCACTTAGTAAAAGTGCAAAATTTCAGGTTTCTAGGCTCTTTCCTGTTGAAGCTATGGCGGTAACGTATTATTTTCTATGTGGTCTTTCGCTAGCTTGCCTCATTAAAAAGATGCGCACGCGCACGCACGTGAATGAGTAATACTACCCAGGTGCACACCGTGCACGTGAGTGTCTGTCTGTCTCTATGTGATTTCTATTTGTAATATACGGAATCACTTCTTTTCTATTTGATCTTCGCTAGCTTACCTCATGAAAAAGATGCGCGCACGCACATGGATAAGATGAGTAATAACTAGGTGCACACCCTCATTAAGGGTGCAAAGTTTCAGGTTTCTAGGTTCTTCCTCTTGGAGCTATGGCGGTCACACTTCTTTTCTATGTAGTTTTTTGCTAGCTTACCTCATTAGAAAGATGCGCACGCACGTAGATAAGTAATAATACTCAGAGTCCACTTCGTATGTGTGTAAAATTTCAGGTTTCTAGGTTCTTTCCTCTTGGAATTATGTCGATCACACACACACACACAGACCCACAAACATGCCCTTTTATTATTATAGATTTAAACGCTGGCGCATTCTACTTCGCGATATTAGGAATATCTGACATCGATCTGTTCAAATCACTGGTAAGAAGTTACACCGGTACTCAAAGTACATCTCAAATTGATGCATCACTAGATAATAAACTCATTTGAAATCTAATGTATGTTTTCAATGACGTGATTACATTCAGTGAGAACTACAAAGAACATTTATTATAAAAGTTTTTTTTTATTATGTTCTGTGAGAATCGTATAATATCAAAAAGTCACGTACTATGACAGAAAACCTTCTAAAACAATAACTCATTTTATCCATTCCAAGAACCATGAGAGCAGTATATGTTTATGTAGACGTTTGAAGATAATTCACTTTAAAGATACTTTATTTTACTTGCGGCATTCAGAGCAAAGGCGCTTTGTTAAGCCAAAAACAAGCATAACGTTAAATATCGGGATTATTACGAGATGAATGAAAATTTGAATTTGTTTCTCCATCCTTTATTATTCAAAAAAGTTTAGAAATCTTAAATTAAACTATCGATTTTTTAAATAATAGAACAAAAACTTAAAAATTGTATAGAATTTTAAGATTCACGAACTGTTTCTTTCAGGTTTGATGAAGAATTCGGAAATTCAATAAATGAAAAGTAAATTTTAGAAGCTTATTAGATTTTCTTTCAACTTTTCAGAAGGTGCATGTGAAAACAAATATATTCTATTAGAATGATTACCAGAAAATAAATGAGTTTAGTTTGTTTCTCACAACAAAAACCATATAATGGTTTTTAAATGGCCTAACTCAAGCCTTTTGTTTATATACGTTCCAAGAACAATGGACCACAGAATATTATTTGTAAGGCACTCAACAATAGAGGTAGCATTGTTTGTACTAAGGTGCATCGCTTAGACTTATTACAATTCTATATAAAATTGGATTAGAGAAAATTAAATATATAAAATACATACAGATTTTGATGTAATGTTGGGATAATTTATTCTATTATGACCACTTAACAACGTTGTCAAGTATTGTTTGATACTGATACTAGTTTAATCCAGTTGTAATGACCTATAAATATGTATGTTATACCAGAAGACATAAATCACTTTTAGGGCTTATTAATATGCTTTTCGTAAATGTTATATCACTGCGAGATAGCAATTTCTGTTTTTTTATGATTTTGTTTATCACTTACGTATTTTTCTTTCTATCGTTTTGTTCACTTATGTTTGCTTTTACAGCTGTCTCTTATTAAACATTGAATATTGTTATGGTCTTCAAATTCGATGACGAGGAACCCACATTTTGAGACTGATAATGGTTGGAGACGACTTGAATGGGTAATGAAGAAAAACCTTAATATAAGTTTAACATAACAGCAAATGTACAACGTTTCGACAAGGTTTTGTCTATCTTTTCAAAGTTTTAATTTAAATGTTTTTGTAGAGGGCACTTGATTTTATGACCTGGAAAGTTCGTGTAGTGACTAGAAGGCGAGTACGATATAAATACGATAGAGCAATCACCGAAAAATTAATGAGTAATGAATGAGTAGAGTGATTTGGTTCAATTAGCTTGGTGTCAGAAAAGTTATTCAGTGTTAGTAGTGAGAGTTATCGCGTCTATTCTGCTATTTCGAAATTTGATCGATTAGCTGTGGAATTCTGTGAATAAGTATATAAATAAGTTAGGCTTACATTCGTAGCTAGGAACTTGTGTTGAAAAGTTCTTTATTTGAAATTACACGTACAAGAGAATTTGACGGTAAAAAACTATCATTGACGAAACAAATTAATTCGTTGTTTTTATGTGGACTGGACTTGAAAATATTTTGTTTTAAATAATCCATAAACTGCCGAACGATAGAACAATATACTTAAAGCAGTCATTTTCGTATTAAGACACAACACGAGGTGAAGTATGGCTGCCAAGCTCAGGATTAATTATCTAAAACATATGTTAAGTAACATGTAATCTCAAGTTCTGGCAAGATAATAAAAAGTCTTAAGATTCGAAGTTACATTGACGGGGACAGGAGGGAGGTAGGTGTTAGGTTAAATATTTTACTTATTGAAAAGAAATGATTGCAAGTTCTCGCTTGATCTTTTATATTGAGAAGTGTCTAGTATTCTTATTGTGAATAATCTTACGAATTAGGTTTTTTCTTTTTCTAGTTATTTTTTTCCAATACCCTTATTTTATAATTTTGATATTATCGCCTTTTTATGTATTTCGTGATGTAAAAAATATTGAAATAATTCGTTATTTTGATGGTTTATTACCACGTGACGTTACGTCATCGTTCAATGATTGCCAAGTTTCATCTTTCAATCGTAAATAAAGACATATATGAAGAATTTTAATAAAGAATGTGCCATCTGTTGATTCTTACTGGTTTTATTACTTATATGAAGAAATATGACGGTTTTCGGTGTATACCACAGACACATTGGACCATAAGTTTATAAGAAAACATCTAAAAGTCATTGAAAGTGGTATTGTTTCGAACTTCTGTTATAATATTCTATTATATCTGCCGTTGTACAACTACATAATATGAAAAACTGAATAGTAGCCAATGACACTTTTTCTTCACTTCACTTCACCAATCCATTTTATAAGTTTTCTCATAGTGTCTACAAAGCACGTTCATACCAACAGATGTTTGAAACTTCTGTTATTCCTTCTTGAAAGTAGTACACTTCCGATTGCCCATGCTCAACGGTATTGCTAAAATTCACGGGAAAAGTGTGGAACAAGTTACGTGCTATAAAAGTATATACAAATTTTTACACTTTCTTCATCAACAAGTTAGAATAAATCCAATAGAAAATTACATTTACAATGGCTCAGTGGTAAGTCTGAGAACTAATGACGCTAAAAATCAGGTTTTAATACCTACGATGGGCACAGCACAGATAACCCGTTTTATATATTTATTTGTGCTTCAAAACAAACGGATAACATATTATATTTCATAAAAATAAACAACATAAAATACTACTATACCGTCCACTTTTCACACTGTGCACTTGATAGCTCAAGTTTTTACCGCTATACCGTCCATTTTCACACTGTGCACTTGATAGCATAAGTTTTTACCGCTATACCGTCCACTTTTCACACTGTGCACTTGATAGCTTAAGTTTTTACCGCTATACCGTCCATTTTTCACACTGTGCACTTGATAGCTTAAGTTTTTACCGCTATACCGTCCATTTTTCACACTGTGCATTTGATAGCTTAAGTTTTTACCGCTATACCGTTCATTTGTCACACTGTGCACTTGATAGCTTAAGTTTTTACCGCTATACCGTTCATTTTTCACACTGTGCATTTGATAGCTTAAGTTTTTACCGCTATACCGTTCATTTTTTCACACTGTGCACTTGATAGCTTAAGTTTTTACCGCTATACCGTCCATTTTTCACAATGTGCATTTGATAACTAGAAGTTTGCTTAAAACTTTAAATAAACGAAAGTTATTTTACAAAGAGATAAATTTGTTAATATCAATAATTTATTTTGTTTTGTTTTTAGAATGAAGAATCTGTGCTGGAACGAGTGTGTACGGCTTGCTGGTTTGTCTGAATATATATATACTTAATGATATTTGTTTCTAATTTAGTTTGATGTTTTAAAGGAAAATATTACTATATTACACATTTTAACACAAAATCTTGATGAATTTAGAAGGCTGTTACTTTATAGTTATTTACAAAATAATGAAACGTAACTTCAATCTGAATAGCATCTTATATGAATGTGATCTAAATAATCAGATGGAAGTTACCTAAAGTTCGGGTATATTCACCTCTAATTTTGAGTATCTGACCAAAGAGAAGATAGCCAGCCAGCACTTCATTAAACCGGCTTGACCGTCAGTTTTATTACAGCTAAACGTGGGAAACTTGTCAGTGATATCACGTTATGAATCTGGCAGGCTAAACTAAGCCATCAACAAATCGTTTTACGTTAGGTGAATATAATCTGTTTATCATAAACAAGTAAACCAGCAGCCACAGTTTTTATGCAATTATACCCTCGAAGTTTGAAGCGAATATCGCCTACTACCTTTTCTAAAAAGGCAAAATTTTCATTTCAATAAATTTAAGTGAGAATTTTTTATTCTTGCTCTTGTTTTAGTACCATATTACTCGTTAGGTGAGGGCGTTTTTCATTGTTGCCCTTCAGTATTGTTTTAGCGCCATAGTACTCGATACAAGTATTGTTTTAGTACCATACTACTCGATAAAAGTATTATTTTAGTACGATACTACTCGATACAAGTATTGTTTTAGTACCATATTACTCGTTAGGCGAGGGTGTTTTTTATTGTTGCCCTTCAGTATTGTTTTAGCGCCATAGTACTCGATACAAGTATTGTTTTAGTACCATATTACTCGATAAAAGTATTATTTTAGTACGATACTACTCGATACAAGTATTGTTTTAGTACCATATTACTCGTATTGTTTTAGTACTATACTACTCGATAAAAGCATTATTTTAGTACCATACTACTCGATACAATGCATTAGATTTTGCGACAATATTCCTCTGCCTCTCAGATGAGTGTGGTCTGATGGTTTTTATGGTAAACTGCATACCAAATTATTTTATCACAATACAATTATACTTGCTTGCAGATATTCGGAGCTGAAGAATGTCCATAACATTGTCAAATCACTCTCCTAAAGGAACATTAAAATCACTATCCCAAAGGAACTTTACTGTGACAACAAATTTAAAAACAAAAATATAGTATTTTCTTTTGAAAATACAGAGTGAATATTTCAGTCATATAGTTTAAAAGATAATATGAAAGACAAAAAAGAGTTGATAGGAAAAAAACCCAACAAAATCAGCTGTACAACAAGGAGCTTTTTATGAGTGGAATATAATGTGAAGTGCTGTGCACAGAAAGGACAAAATAGTTATTATCACATATAACACGTGTCTTAGGATGCGAAAAGAGAAAGAGTTTTGATCAATGTTGTTTTAGTGGACCTTTAGGCAGAGTAGACGTAACGGGTTTGAGAAATATGGACTGCAAGTCTCCAACTGTCTGCAACCTACAGTGTTGATGAAATCTAAAACCCTTATGCTTTTAGGATGTGTTTTGTTTTGGAAGGTGTTTTAGAATTCGCTGTTTCTTTGTTCTAACTTACTAAGTAAGTTCAAGAGAGGCGATAAGATTCCATTTTTACGAATGATGTTTCTTGGAATTTTGGTATCTTATATAAATTTCTACAGACATTCTAGATCAAGATAAAAAACTTTGAATTTTTGACTACCGCTTTTTCAGGTGAATAAACACGTTTTCAATAAGTAAGTATTTTTGTAAATGAAGAGAATCATTTTTAATCCATGGTGAACTCACAGAAGATTTTTTCATACTAATCCACTTGCTTAATGAAGGCAATGGATATTAAATATAGATTGTCGAAAACTTTGCTGATAAAAATTTATCCTGAAATTGAATTGATATACATTGTAACGAATTTATTGTTATGTATTGATTTTTAATATGAACGTTGTTTAGATTAAATTCGTATTTAAAAATATGCGTAACTTATAGTGTCAGATATGTATTGCATGTAACCAATTTGTTATATATTTATTTTAATGACAACGTTTGTTGGGATTGAGTTTATATATAAAAACATGCCTAACTTACAGTGTTAGTTACGTATGGCGAAACTCCCGCCAATTCTCCAAGGTTGTAGAATATTCGTGAACGCAAGAATCGACAATATATCCACTTCCGTATCCAGTTAAATATAGTTAAGTATTGTTGTCCGAACTTTCGAGAAAAAACATTCCCCGCACATATAAAAAGACCAAGGCCAAAGAAGAGAGCATGTAGGTCTTCTAGGAACCTGTTATAACCGTGTACGTTATAAACTGTGATTTTGCTAACCCTTATCAACCGGAAAATATACGACATTTGACCAGGAACAGTTATAAATTTCTAAAGTCAGTGGATTCTCATCGGACGTTAGTATCTCTCTGAAAGCATTACTGAATTATCATCGAACATTAGTGATTTTATGAAAATATTATCTTACTTCGATGGTCCAACAATTCAGTGTCTGACAAAACTAGCTAGCTCTCGGCAATTGTACGTACATCGACTTCAAGTTAACTCGCTGGATATCAAGGAGACTCTGAACAAGAAAAAAAGATTTTGTGTTGTTTGTAAGTTAGTGAAATTTGTGTTTTAAAAAACTTTGCTTGTGGTAACTATTCGTAATAAATGTTATTGTACATTGTAGTGTTGTATTTGTGTGAAAAACGAAGACGGTGTGTGTCAATCTTGTTGACAAATAGCGTAAATTAACTAAAATACCGGCTTCGGACTATTTTAAATTCTCAATACCTAACAACATTCCAATTTACTTTCTATTTTCTTCTAACTGTTGTTAAATGTATCTATTTAGTTCTTTGTGTATACTTATGCGTCACCAATAAAACGTGGTTTATGATCTTTTTATTAAAGTATCATTGCTTACCTTATAAGTAAATATCTTATGTCTTATAAGTATTATTAGCTTGTAGTCAATGTTTTATGTGTTTGTTTCTGTTTGATTAGCTTGTAGTCAATGCTTCGTGTTTTTATTTCTGCCTTATTAGCTTGTAGTCAATGCTTCATGTTTTTGTTTCTGTCTTATTAGCTTGTAGTCAGTGCTTCATGTTTTTGTTTCTGTTTTATTAGCTTGTAGTCAATGATTAATGTTTTGTTTCTGTCTTATTAGCTTGTAGTCAATGCTTCATGTTTTTGTTTCTGTCTTATCAGCTTGTAGTCAATGCTTCATGTTTTTGTTTCTGTCTTATTAGCTTGTAGTCAATGCTTCATGTTTTTGTTTCTGTCTTATTAGCTTGTAGTCAATGCTTCGTGTTTTTGTTTCTGTCTCATTAGCTTGTAGTCAATGCTTCATGTTTTTGTTTCTGTCTTATTAGCTTGTAGTCAATGCTTCATGTTTTTGTTTCTGTCTCATTAGCTTGTAGTCAATGCTTCATGCTTTTGTTTCTCTGAGTTCACTTTTGAGACAAACCAAATAGTTATTGACGTTTTCAGAAGATACAATTTCACACGAAAATAACGTCACAAGGTTTAAAGAGCAGAAAGCTGTTAATCATATAACTATTTATAGCAATGATAACTTGATGTATTGAAGGTATGGAGAACAATACAGAACTGATACTACTGACGGGTTTGAAAATAGCCGTATATTTATATTTATAAACATTTTGTTGAAATTAGATGATATGTGTGTGGGTGCAATACTCAAATATATATAAAAGTTCAACTTGAGATCATCAAACACAGAAACAAAGTTTGTAACGAACGAACATTGCGTTTAAATATCCGTGTTCGTTATTGGCGGGAACTATCAGACAAGGAAAGACGTCAATTACAAAATTAAAGCAAGCACATTTATGATTTGAAATATGACATTGTTGGGAATCAACAATACAACTTATCTTACTGAAACATAAATTTATCTCCCTCTCTCTCAGTCTTCGCATCAGTCGGGTTTACGTAAACCAGTCTCTAGTACAGATATTTCCATTCTCGTCTAATTTATCGATTGTTAACATATTTTTCCCTCCACGAGGTTTTCATGCAATATGGTTAGTAAAGCGTTCATCCAAAAGTACTGAGGAGAAATGGCGAAAAAAGGTCACCGAGTTTCCGTTAAATTATGTCAACGAAAGTAAACTCAACTAAGGGTTTTATGTTAGCCACTTCACGTATTTCATCGTAACAAACAGGCTCTTAAACCCCTGAAGGAAACGTGTTATAAGTTTCAATTTGTTTCCTTTTTTTTTTTTTTCCTAGATGAAGTATCTCCGTGACAAATGGATAATAATAGAACTCAGCAGTCCGGCAGGTGTCTTTGTTTTACGTAGAAAATGAAAATACAATAATTTCTCATTGATAATGATTACAATCTTAGAGTTTTAATTAATGTAATTTGAACATATACCTTACAGCAGTCGAAACGTGAGGCTTGTTTTGATGCCGTTTAATGATGTTTGTTGTATTTCGCGCTTGTTTGTTTGTTATGAAGCACAAAACTATAGAATGGGCTATTTATTGCCCAAAGCGAAAATATAAATCCGATCTTTAACGTTATATATTATTCGACTTACCGCTGAGCCACCGGTGAGGGGGGGGGGTCTCAAAGATACTCAACAACTTTTTGCACTAGCTGCCCCTAATTTTGAAGTGATAGACTAGACGGAAAGCAACTAGTCAACACCGCCCATGGCTAACTTTTGGGCTCTTTTAATCGAAAAGTGGGATTTGTCAGTCACATTTATAAAGCACCAACAGCCCCAAATTACGGAGCGTGATTTCTTTGTTTGTTTTTGGCAGCAACAGGGCGTGAACCACAAAACCTCGGTTTCACTTACAGTTAACCACTGAGTTTTGATGCAGATGAGAAATGACAGTCTTTTTTTAATGTTAGCTCTGGTGTATAAACAACACGTTTTGATACAGCTATCTCCTGATATTTTATGGTATTTTTACGAATGTTCATTAAGTTACTATCAATATATGATCAAATTTTGTAATATATAAATTTGCTTAAACTAAACACGAAAGCTCAGAAGATTTAAAATCCAAACTGCTTCCAATTTTTATAACAGGCTTTATCCAGATTACGTTCTAAGTTTTAAGAATTTTCCATTCTTATCTTTAACTGATGGATTTTATACACATTTAGATATGTCCCCAGTGACTCAGCCTGAAAGCTTATAACGCTAAAAACCGAGTTTCGGTACCCGCGGTGGGCATAGCATAGATAACCCAGGTGTAGCTTTGAGCTTAACTACAAACAAATATTTAGGTATATAAATAGATTGCCAAAAATACGTTATTTTACCTTACATAATACAGTACTTCATATTTCAAATGTTATTTATGTAACTGAATAATCAATACTTAGAAGGTACAGACAAACTGAATAATCAATACTTAGCTGATTTTCCTTTAAATCTTTACTGTATCATGAATGCTAGCAATTTACTTTCATTTTTATTGTTCAATTGAAGCATTTTACGCTATTTTCAAATGCTTCCACAAGGGAGCAAGAGAAGATAAATATAATTTTATAAAAGTCCATGTATAACATACATACATGCAATAGGAAGAACATCTAATAAGTATATACTAGAAGTTAAGTAACGATGACCAAGAAAGGAAAAGTGTGTCAAGTATAAACGAAGATACATTCTGGTCGGTAATGAGATGTTTATCTTATCCAATGCAGAAAGACGGCCGTGAGACATTAGACATGAGATCCATATCTACAAACTGACGCCATCGCAACAGAGAGAAAGCTATGGAAATATTTACATTAGCTTCCTGAATTCTGTAACAGGAATTAGTAAGAAAGTCAGAGACTCTGGGTGGAACTTTGATGTAAAGAAAACGGGGATAGATACATGCAAACAGGCTGCCGGCTTTCCGTCTTCGACTATGACCAATTATTAAAATCGTTTTGTTTTTTAGTTCCGAAAATTACGATAAGTATGTAAAAATTATCCAGTTAAATGATAGATCTACTCGCGAATTAGATGTGTACACTATTTGGAGAATCGTAAGAATACTAAAGAAATCTGTATAAAAAACACATGTTTTTGGGTTAAAAGTCAGTCTCCGGGCTCGTATGAAGAAGCCTTGGTCCTGCTCCCAGTTTGTCAACTGAAATCTTTACAGTATGCTGTTGACCATTCTAGAACCGACTATGTTAAAGACCAGAAACTATTTCTCGCTCGAGCTTCATGTCAGTAACTATTGTTATATCTCTCAGAATCGAATAACGTAGTTAGGATTTTAATGTATAATGTTTAATATTAAGATATGTCTGAGAAGATTTCAACCAATGTGTTAATTGATGACTTCCTGGTAGTATTAAGTAGTTTAAAGGATGTTATAGAAAGTTTAACTGAAGAACAGTAACCTGCTCAGATTGATGAATTTAATAGTTTTAACAGTGAGACTTTTCAAGATATCTTCGGTAATTTCTATATAGCCGAGTATCTTAATATATTGCATTCAAGTGTTGTTTGTGTTTTGAATCTGTCTCAGAGTCGATACTTTAGTCTAACTGTAAATTTCTCGACTTCGAGACTGTAACCTGGATTTAAATAAATCTATTGTGAGCTGGATTAAGTCGAACTTTAAACGACTAGCCTACACAGCCTTTCACACAATATCCCAAAGTTCGCGTATGTTAGTTGATCACTTTTGCAACAACACTAGTCTTTTAAACTGGTGCCTCAATTTCCTAATTACAACTTTTTGTTCCTTTACAAACTTACCTTCCTCACCAAAATTAGAATTTCAGTGAATAAAAGGCGACTTAACTTTTATGTATTGTTAATAATACCAACATTTTCTGAAGTTCAAATCCAGGTCTATTTAGATGTTTTCTACTTGGTTTTTGACCAGAAAGCTGTGATACTACTTTTTATTCATAGTACCATTAATTTGATAACTTATCCCACTCTTACAGAAAAAGAACATTCTCAAACCAAGTTAACTGTTCTTCCTACAAACCCTTGTTGAAAATTCTCGGGGTAAACGTAAATAATAATAATAAAAACTTCAAGTGTTTACTAAAAGCTGATTCTGTTCCACTTTAAACTGCCCTATTCGTTATTTCAAAATTTGTAAATTCAAATGATTGACAGTAAGTATGATGATACGTTTAAATTTTTTGGCTGCAACTTTTGTGGGTTTTGGTTTTTTAGATTTATAATTTTTTGCCCAATTTACTAGTTAAAAACGTTGATATAGTGACAGTTGTTGTTGTTGTTTGTTATTAAGCACATAGCTACACAAAGGGCTATTTGTGCTCTGCCAACCACGGTTATCGAAACCCGGTTTTTAGCAGTATAAGTCCGCAGACATACCACTGTGCCACTGGAGGCGATATAGTGACAGAGACTCAAAGATAGACAGATAAATAGACACCTATAGATAGAGACGGATGAAAATAGGTACAAATGGAAACAATGAGAAGCTGGCCGATGAAGATAAAAAATGATATTAAAAAAGACAGAGGTAGTTGAATATAGACAGAGAATGGTACAGAAGGAGACAGTGATAATAGAGGTAGTTAAATATAAGGACAAATGAGGATAAAGATAAATAGACTTTTCAGTTTCGCTAATGGTTTACATTTAAACGAAACAACTTCAACTTTATATTAAATTCTGGAAAAAGCATGTAAGAAACTTTAAAATATATTTTATAGATATACTTTAAATGAAGCCAACTACTATAAAAACTGACTTAAGAAATTTTTGGTTTTAAATGAATAACGTACATTTTTCGTGCAGTTAAGTGTTAAGGCTAGAAATCTAAAGACTAATGTTTGTTATAGAAATGCAGTCCATGAGAAAAAAGTTAGACATGAACCAGGACAGTTACATATCTTTCTTACAGATAACTTTGTCATTATCAAATGAAACATTTGGATGAGTAAACCATACGAAGAAATCTTAATAAAGAAATAAGTCAAATAAAATTTTCCTTTAGCACTATAATTTATGTAACCATTTCTGGCAATGTATAAAGATAGCTTTGTGTTTTAATTCTTTAAAGTATTTTAAACCTCTTGGAAAACTAATTTTGTTTTTGAAAACGTTATTTTAGTTATCTAAATTGATTTGAATTAAATAAGATTGTATATAACTTTCGTTTATCTTAAAGATTGTGTTCCGTTAAATGAGAATTCAAATTTCTTCCTCTTTTTCTATGTTGTTCACATTCTTCACATTTAGTTTTCTAATAGATATCAGAGATATGACTAGCCTGAATTTTTAAATAAGACTGTGCTGAATTTTGTATCGAAAATGAAGTAAGATTACATACTAATGACAACAGCGTCTTCGGCGTCTCGGCAGTATGTCTGAGGGCTTATAATGCTAAAAATTAAGTTTCAGTACCAGCGGTGGGCAGAACACACATCTGTAGCGTTGTGAATCTCGAATTTTCCTTAGGTTAATCAATATACATTTTTATATCGTACGACAATTTAGGAATATAAGAGGGGGAAAACAGAGGGGCAATGGGAAATTTTTCTTTTCGATCGGAAATTGTTTTATGAACAGCCAATTAACGTCTTTTTAAAAACAGACTGAAAACTGTTAAATTGTGTTTTTAACAACAGACTGGAGAAACTGTTAAACTGTCTTTTTAACAACAGACTGGAAAAATTGTTAAATTATAAAATTTTGAGATGAAGTATTTAAATTTGATCAACACATTTTACATGAACAAAAACAGCCAGCGTAGAATAGAAAAGGTCAGTCGTATAAAGAACTGACAATAAAACAAGTTATGTAAAAGGGTTGGAATTTCGCGCAAAGTTACACGAAGCTAGCTCTCCCTAATTTAGCAGTGATAGACTAGAGAGAAGGCAACTAGTCAACATCACCCACCGCCAACTATTAGTGTACTCTATTACCAACGAAATATGGGATTGATCATCACACTATAACGTCCCACGGCTGAAATGGTGAGCATGTTCGGTGACAGTGAGTACATAAAATGGTAAAATATTAAAATGTGATCTCAAAAATGGGTAAATTAAACGAGAAGTAATGGAAAAATTGCCCCTTTTATATTTATATTTAGTGCACGGAAACAATTATTTTTGTCCATTTATGAGTCCTATTAGGCAAACTTCAGTATTTGTTTTATATTTACAAATGCTAAGTACTGTTCATACGAAATGATCATATTTCTTATTACACGTGTAGATTAAAACTTGATTAAACACTAGTAACAAACGACCTTAAAACACCAAAATTTTTTATTCTTCTTTAATTGGACACTCAATGCTTCGCTTTACAGCTTCTTCAAGAGCGTTCCACTAAAATACAAACCGTAACTGACAGTAAAAAGCTTCAAACGGTCGTTTATTTCTAGTATTAAGATGTATTTTATACACCAATGTGCACGACAGAAATAAAAAGTGCGTTAGTTTATTTAAACCGGGAAAAGAGGGGGAAAAAAGACATATTTTTTCTAACATTCTCTTAATCTATAATATATTTTACTATAAAAAAATCTACAGTAAAATAAAAGCAAGACTTAATCTTTAGTGGGATTGGAATGTCAAGGTTAACCAACACACATGCAGGTTCTATCGTTTATCTCAAATTTTTAATGTGTTCCTAGGTCCTTAGGTTATCATATTATTATATGTGATACAGTTATAAGAACCTTTATAATATCTACCAATGAAAGTTTCATGACCATTCACTGAACAACAATAATTTAACAACTTTTTGACTACTTAATTCTAAAATATATTATATAATGCCACTGTTTTTGAACAGTGGTATTACAGCATTTGAAACAGTTATCGTAATATCTCATATTTGGCTTTACGTTTGTCTCATATACAAAAGTGCGACAGTGTTAATCTTGGCTGGAGTCACTACTGTGTCTTTAGATATGTGAACAAATGGACTTGGTTTTTGAAAAAAAATTTATGTGATCTTGCTTTGTTGAGGACTATGTCTTGAGATTCAGGGGAAAAAAAACCCATGCAGTTAAATTTAGGGAGAAGTTTATATCATACTAGACCATCCGTGACCCGTTGGGTCACCCGCTATTCAGAGGTTATGAAGAATTCAAGCTAATTTCAATATTGAACCGAAATGAGGTTTATTTGAGTTAATTAATTAATATTTCCATCCATTCGTGTTATTC
>NW_013671002.1:68985-73569 GCF_000517525.1 Limulus polyphemus | reverse complement strand
ACACCACATGAGCTACCTGCAAACATACCTCAAGTTGTCATTCAATATAATTGTCATTCAATATAATAACTTGAGGTATGTTCGCAGGTAGCTCATGTGGTGTCACCACATGAGCTACCTGTGAACATACCTGAAGTTATTATATTGAATGACACACCACATGAGCTACCTGTGAACATACCTTAAGTTATTATATTGAATGACACACCACATGAGCTATCTGTGAACATACCTTAAGTTATTATATTGAATGACACACCACATGAGCTACCTGCAAACATACCTCAACTTATTATATTGAATGACACACCACATGAGCTACCTGTGAACATACCTGAAGTTATTATATTGAATGACACACCACATGAGCTACCTGTGAACATACCTTACAAGATAAACACAGCAAGATAAACTTTCAAACTGACGAAAAATTAGACAATACTCTGTACTGAACAGAACATGGCACTATTTGTCATTCAATAAATTAACAATTTGCCTTTCTACTCTCTAAAAGGTTGTGATGTACACACTTTAACCTGATAGGGATAATCTTCAATTCTTATGACTTTTTCTTCCCTAAACTTCAACTGTTCTTTCAAGTTGAAGTCAAAATATTTCTTTATTAATAATCTCACTTGGATTATTTAACTCGTATTTCGTTTAGTTAAAATGCATGCCGTTCGAGAAAGGCCAAAAAATTTCTCAAGATATTTTTTCAGGAAAAATACTTTATTTAAATTTTCATAACTTTTTTGGAAATTTTTACCCTTGTAGACAAAATAAATTCTCTAGGGATTTACTTAAAAGGCTTAGTTCTGTAGTACAAGTATCTAATTCGAACTCTGACACTACCTTCCAATACTTACTGAATTTAGTCCTGTTTTAGATATATCTAATTTCTGTTTCTTTCGAGGACCAATGGCTAAAAGAGCTGTCATGTTTGCTTCCCTTTGTCTCATTTCTTCTAATTCTGCCCGTTGCATCTGTAGAAACACAGTAATTAAAAATGTTGTTTCAGTAAGGTGAGTAAAACCAGTGTGGGGGAATGTTTTTCAAGTTTTACATTTTAATACAAAGACACCAAACTTCTACTTTAAAACCATTTGTCTGGTTCTCATTTTTGTACAAGAAATGTTTTGACATATTATCAGTAGCTGGAGTTTTCTTTTCTGATAAATTATTTGATATATCAATATGAATATCTTATATACCTTGGAAACCTGTACAGTTAGTCTGTAAAGTTAAATTATAAACATATTTTACAATCATGATTCAAATATAGTTATCCTACAAAGCAATCTCTATAGTATAACAAAACTTAGCTAAATTAAAAGTAAATGAATAAAACCATTAATAGAAAAAATGTTTCACTATTAATCTTTTGATCCAGAATAAAAGCTTGTAATAAAAAAGTTTGGTATTTTGAAGGACCTACTGATATAATCATGGTTGTTGTCATCCAAGTTCATTGTTATAAATTTACCAGTGTTATCCAATTAGTTTTAAGATTTGGTTTGTTTGTAATTTAGCACAAAGCTACACAATGGGCTATCTGTGCTCTGCCCACCAAGGGTATCGAAATCCGGATTATAGCGTTGTAAGTCTGGAGACATGCCGCTGTGCCACTGGGGGGGCTAGTTTTAAGATATTTCCAATTTTGTCACTGATGCAATTTTTATATATCATGACTGAAAACTGGAAGAAAAACACATGAACATTAACAATGTTCTTTATAAGTTAAACATGTAAAACTTTGCTCCATTTAGCACCAGTTCAATCTCAATTTCATCCAAAACAAACATTTTCCATGCATATCTTATGTTTTAGATATTATCATTAGTTTACTGAAAGTTTCAGAAGAAAAACATCAAACCAACCTCCTTAGCTTTCTGTTTCAATTTCATCTTATCCGGATCTTCGACTTTGGAACGACTCTGTGGTAAAAATTAGGTTTATTAAAATTCATACACCTTTTATTTTCCAATTACTCAGATTATATGTAAAACTGCAAGATTATAACTGTCTTCCATAATGTATTTTTTCTCAAATGAATTACAAAAGTGATATAAAAACAACTATGTCTTTACAAGCTGGTCAAAACTAGAGTGATGACCTTAATATAATAGAACAAAGTTTAAATGTTTTCACAAATGTACTTCTACACAGACTTCCAAGTATAAATTGACATTAACTGTCGCTCATATTTTAAAATAACATAAATAATAACCTTGGCAGCCTTCATTAAAATTTCTCTCTCCTGTTCTTCATGTCGTTTTTTCTCTAATCTATCTAATTCTTCTAAAAACTTTAATTGACCCCTAACGTCTTGCTGGAGTTCGTACCTCGGATCATTCTGTAAAAACAACAAAACCAAATATTAAAGACCACTACAAGAAGGTGTTACAGTTTTCAAACATTTAATACGAAAGTTTCATCACACTTTATAAGAATAATTGTCATATGCTATTATAGTGGTGCCTCAGGCAACATCACACTTTATAAGGATAATTGTCATATGCTATTATAGTGGTGCCTCAGGCAACATCACACTTTATAAGAATAATTGTCATATGCTATTATAGTGATGCCTCAGGCAACATCACACTTTATAAGAATAATTGTCATATGCTATTATAGTGGTGCCTCAGGCAACATCACACTTTATAAGAATAATTGTCATATGCTATTATAGTGGTACCTCAGGCAACATCACACTTTATAAGAATAATTGTCATATGCCATTATAGTGGTGATTCAGGCAACATTTAACAACTGCATATTTGGTTTAAGGTAAATCCTTTACAAATAGTGGATTTCTGCTATAAGTTAGGCTAAAGAAATATATATCACAGCCTTATTTTTAAATACTTGCAACAACAAAAAAAAGAGCCTCGGGAAGCAGATAAACCTTCAAATCAGTGTTTTTTTTAGACAGCAACAGGTCTGAAACTTCATCCCAGGCCAATGAGGAGTAACACCTCATCTGCAAAGCAAAGGCTATTATCATGAAAAACAAACCTCAGATAATAAATAGCCATTGTAATAAAGCCACTCTCTTAAACTGCAGCACAATGATCAAATAAACTAAAGTCACAGCAATCCCGTTTTAAGCACACACATGTAAAGTTCCCTAATGAAGCTCCTACAGGCTTAATGATCTTGTTAAACACAGACTGGAAGACTGGTGTCCATGTAAAGTGGAGTGTTTGAAGAAAGTTAAAAAAATAGTATAATCGTGATCGTCAGAATGAACACGATCCGTGTGGAGGCATCCAGTTCCAGGAGCAACACTGTTCTTATTAAGTGCAATTAAACTTCAGTATAAAGCTAATAACTGCACATTTTAAAAACTCTTTTTACAATCTATTTTGAACATAACACAACTTTTCTGTGCTTTCTTAAATAAGAAAAATATACCAAAATTAATTAATATTACCTGTAACATTCTAACACGAAAAGCTGTCATTTTATAACTTAACGGTAACTCCTCCAAAAATCTTAAAAAAAACCAAAGAGGACAAGTTTAATATTACAACCAACAAATACGACATACTTTCAAGCTTTCTAGACGATGTTCAGCTATAATACCGAGTCTTTCAACAAGATTCTTAATTCTTTCTTCTGTTCCATGAGACACAATTGCTATGACATCAGATGAGACCTCAAATAGACCATGCTGAGAAGCTAGATGTAAAAAAAAAAAGGATCCAGAATGTAGGAGTATCTTTTAAATTTATCTTAATCTCTAATAACATATTTAAAAAAATTCTGGTATCATACTTTAGTAAGTACATCAACAATAACATTTTCATCAATCGGACATATCCCGAGATTCCCAACTCAGTAAACAAGAATGTTTCTGTGACTCATCCCAATAACTCTTGCAATCCACCAATGGTTCACAAACCCCAGTTGTGAAACAGCTACTCTAGTCAACAGTTCAGCATAGCCAAGACCTGCTTGGTCATTAAGATCTCATAACAAAGCTAACATATTTTTTTCATTAAAACTTTATAGTTTATCTGTTATTTTGTCTACCCTATCTCAAAAAGGGATTGGTCAAATTGACCCACCTCATTATCGCAAAAAAAAATTAATAAACCTAAATTACCATTTTTTTTTTCTCAAATGACTTAAAATTGTAACATGAAATTACATTTGTTTATCCTAAGTAGCTCTAAATTCGTAACAGTATATATCTATTTATAATTAAATTTTACTGTTTTATTGCCCTTTGAACCATGTCTAACTACTATCCGCACCATTATAAGTTGTAAATCACTCGGGGAACGTACAACTCATGTTATGCTAACGAATTACATTACCCAGGAGCTGCTTGCGTGAACCTCGTGAAACATTTCTATTATAATACTATTATTATTTATTTTAACTAATCTAATCTTAACAAACCTAAAAGGATCCCTATTTTTACATTTTAGTTACTTGTATAATTATAGATAAAGAATATACATGAAAAATAAAACACTTAACCAATCTGCTTTTTTTCTTGCTGTTGGGTTTCAAAGAAAGTTAACCCTAATCTTTTATAGTAATGCACTTAATAATTTTTATTTAATTAAATAA
>NW_013671002.1:60778-68017 GCF_000517525.1 Limulus polyphemus | reverse complement strand
CACAAGATCGTCGAATCTGAATCACTTGAAAAAACAACGGGGGCACTTAACTTTTTTCCTAGGTGTATATATATATATATATTGCACAGTTCCTCACATTCACATGAGGAACATTGAACTGGAACAAACATTAAGACAACTAGTTTCAAATGTGAAAGATTGCTTCCATCATTGCAAAAGTTTCAGGAGACTGGCTCATCTATATTACCATTAATAATATGTCTTCTGTGTTCACAAAATCTCTTGACTTTATGACCTGTCTCACTAACATATATACATAAAGTTGCAAAAATCACAAATTATGTACTAAATGACAGGTGAAAGCATTTTCCACCTGTTGTTATTTATTTATAAAAGTTGTAATTTTTAGAGTTAAATTCATGACTTATGCAGCTAAATGTTTTGAGCTGTTGACAGTGAAGAATTAATGTTAGTGAAAAATTTTGAGGCTTTGTTTCTTTTAGAGCCAAGACACCCTTGCCTATCTGCTGTGTCCACTGCAAAGAATTAAACCACAGATTTTAGCATTGTAAGTCCAGAAACTTACTACCAGGGGACTTTAAGGGAGGCAGTCAGTAATGTTTGACTGTTTTGCAGTGCAGAAGTCATTTTGTAGAAATGTCTTCAGTCAGACAGACCATCTTTTTGAGAGATTCAAAATTTTAACTTAATAATTGTCTTCTGAAAGTTTAGACTAAATTATGATCTTTATTTGTTTTACTTATTCTCTGATACCAAATATTTCTAAAGAGAATAAAAGATGCAAGGATAAGCTTTTTTAACCCCTCAAAGCTGCTAAAAATCATTTTCAGGTGCCCCCCTTCCAGAGAGCTGCCATGGACCCACAAGAGGCCTAGGCAAGTTTCTGAAACCCCCAGAAATTTAGACCTCTTCAATCTTTACCTGGTCCTCTTTTGATTATAAGTTAGGGAGAGCCGTGCCCACAACAAAGGATATTCAATTTTTAAGAACACTGAAGCAGTGACATAGTAACTGAGAACTATGATAAACCAATACTGCCTATTAAAATGAAAAACAATTGATTTTTATTGAAAAAAATGAAAAATCAATCAGAATAAAATTGAAAAGTAGACCTTTTTTTTTTACTTCTAGGAGAAATTCAAAGACTATTTCCACAAAAATCATGCTTTTTGTGTTTTAATTCCATGACTTTTTAGGGTAAAACCCCAATTTATGAAACAACTGTTTTCCAGGACTTCCCTAATATTTACCTGAAACCTAACAGTAAAGCCAGAGAGAACCTTACCTATTTTATTTATTCTCCTTTCTAATGGTCCACTAATCAAAAAGTTTTCATCCTTGCATGACCTAATCTCTGTCCCCACCATCTCGGAGTTTGATGCAAGAATCTTCTGACTTTCCTCAACTAAGTTTACACCACCCATGGCAGCAACATCATTAAAATCATCATCTTCTCTACTAGGAAGAAAGGAAACTGTTTAAATAAACTGATGAGGCTTTAGTCTACAAGAAAGTCATTCAACTAAGGCTGAGGAGTTCTTCCACACTGTCACAGGCTTAATAATGCTTTTTTTTATTTATAATTTTTGTTTAATACATATTACTCTGTATACTTTATTCTTATAACTAATCAATATACAGGTAATTCTTTCTTCTCGTTACAAAAAATTTTGTTGGAAAGAAATGAAACACCAAGTCTATTCTGGAAATTGGCACCTGTCATTGAGTTCGATTAGTTTTGGAGAATTCCATCCATCGCCAGCAACTCTGGGTAAGTCAAACTGGAGAAAATGACCGGTCAATTTGCAGTAGTAAATTGATGGAAAGAGTAAAGGACAACATTCAATAATCAGTTTGAATATTTATGATACCAGCGATAGTCCAATATTTCTACGTATTAACAAGATGAGTGTAACTCCATCGGTGTGATGGTAATCTTTAAAATTTGCCACAAGTTCTTGATACAGATTTAGGGCCCAACATTAATCAGCACTGACCTTCATTTTTATCATGCTATACTCATTTCACCTAATATATATAAAATGCTTTCAAAAGTTGTTGTTTTAACTACAGAATTACATTAAATTTCTTAAATAATCTTCCTATTTTCCACTCGAATCAAAATACAACCAAGGGTAAGAGCTGTATTATTATTTATTGAAACTAGTTTGTTATAAGCAATATAAATGATACGGAGTACTAGCAACGTGCTGTTCATTCTTTCCAATCATTCAAGTTTCTATGTATGTTCGTCTGTAAACTAAACTCATTTGGCCATGTTAATTTTTTAACTAACTTCAAACAAAAAGTTTATAAACATTGTATTTCATAATATTATCTCCATCCATAGTTACTTTACTAGTTGTATTCCAGATCCAAAACAAATGCCCATTTTGTTGTTCACTTAAAATAACCAGCCTGGGTTGCCCCATCCCATGATATTAACTTTGTTTATTCCTGCTCCTAACAATTACTTGACCCTATTCATAAAATGTCCAAGAATCAATAAACAGACAACTTTGTATCTAAATTTCAAGGAATGTTTCTTCAGCATACTCTGATGCAAATAGAAATTGCACATTAATCGTTGTGTGTTATTTTTTTTATAGGTTAAGATAGGACACTTAACTTACCTAGTAACTAATAGCATATAGTGTATTATGAGGCTAAAACTTTGTCCACTGTCATCACACTACTTAGAAAACCACGAGTTTCCAGAAAATGGCACTATTTAAATACATCTCTGAAGAACTTTAAATGACTGTACCTCACAGCCGTTGCTGCTTTCTTGTCCTTAGCCAGGTTTCTTGCTTGAGAAGCAGCTTTTGACTGAAGAGTTCCCATTGTGGCAGTAGAGAAAACAACAGGACTACCTGAAGGTTTGGTTATGTTGGTTGAAACAAGAAGACTTTTAAATCTGGCCCCAGCATCCTGTTATACAGAAAATACCATCGTTGTGAGTTCTGTGAAAATATTCATGCCAGGTTAACCTAGTTACAAACAAGATCACCTCAACATTCTGCTCTACATAACTTTAAAGTAGTTATATCAAATTACGGCTGGTGCTTCAGTATTTTACTTTCAAAAAATCAAACATTTAAACCATACTAACTTATGCAGTTATTTCAAAACATATTAAATAATTTACAACAGCTAAACAACGGGAATTATTATTACATCAACAAACTTGTAGAGCCACCCACTATTACATCTTTTACCACATCATCAAAGAATAACATTAGTTACATTTCTCAAAAAAGAAAATCCTTACTGCTGACAATCTCTGCTGTATGATCCCAGCAGGTTGAGCCAACTGGGCACTAAGTGATCCCTGGGTCACGACCCTGATTTGTGCTGAAGGCTGGTTAACAAGAGTCTTGTTGGTGATCTATAAATATTCCATAAAAATCAAGTTAAATATTACCGAAATATTCAAACATACAAATACTAGATATCTAAGTTAGAGCTTTTACAACTAACTCTTTCCTTCTAACAAATACAAGGTGCCAAAATACCACTTATGAAAATCTACCAGCTGGATGTCACACAAAATTGTCTAACAATTTACGTGTAAAAATACATGTTAATAATAAGCTTTCCAACCTGATTACATGCAACTGTTGCTGATGATGTTGGCAGAATAAAAGCTGTGGCAGGAGGGGGACGTATTCCATCGATAACTGACTCTCCTGTTACCAGGGAATGACGGAGGTGAGGAAGGCTTTTCTGTAGACAATTATGAATATAAAACACTTGTTTCCCAGCAGTTGTGTCAATAAGCAATAAAGCGACAGAGAATAAAAAAACTTTTTTGCTTTGATCATCACTCATGATTTATTCCAACTGCCTCTACCTCATAGCAGAAAGTACAGTTGTAACATAAACTACTGCTACCATTACTCTTTTAAGTTATGTCAAGATTTCATCTGAATATTCATGCTATTGTTTAAGATATATACCAAAAACCATACACTGAAAAAAAAAACCCTCTCTTTAAGTCTAACTTTTAGTTTTAGTCCATTCCAATAAGAGAAACAATTACCACGGTATGTCACATCTAATAATTAAATCTGAGATAGATGTTAATCAAAGCTTATCTAAAGCAGTGTATTCATACAAAAAATTGTTTTTCTCTCTTTGCATCACCCGAGTTGGAGATTTACGAGGCAAGCAATTATATACCGCCAGTAAATCCCGTAAGACTTATAACAAAACTATTTCTTACATTAACTGTTTCCAATTTTTTGCCTATCCTAAATTAAATTCTTAATATTCAACATTTTAGAGTACTGATACTAGAAAACAATATACAAAAAAATGTTTAATTACGATTGTTCACCATACTACCATCACCAATAAAACATAACTCACATATTACTCCATGTAGAGAAGATTTTTTTAAGTATCAACTAGTGCATAACATTAGTCTCTACTAACAAAATGATAATATAAGGATCACAGAACACCATTAAGGTCTAGGGTTTATACCTACATGACAAAATATAATTAACGATACTAATTCTACTTCAACTATTTTTTAACTCGGTTCTATAACATTTATTTAGTGCAATTTGCAAAGACAAATCAAACAAAAATAATTTCTTGACTTTCACTTCTGCACAACTCTGAAGAGTGTTGGATGTAAACAATGCAATGATTGATTGTTTTAGAACATTCCCCAAAACATAGATTTATGTTTGATAAGAAACTATCATCCTTTGATATTATAATTATCCTTGTCTTGTTTCTCGAGTTATTTTACTTCTTATTTAATAGTTCTATTAGTACAGCCGTTTGTTCCCACCCTTTTATGATGTCACACCATGTGATTTGAACAATGACTAATGAAGAACAACTATAGCAAACATTTAAATGTGATTGGATAGAACAGATTCTATACTATTTACATTAACTTAAGAGTAAATAAAAGCAAATGTATGGTTTTGTGGAAAAGTAACTACCCAGAGGTTCTATAGGGCTGTAGAGATGAACAGAGGGAACTAATGGGAAATTGAAAAGACTTGAAGAAATAAAACACAGATTTGGGAATTTTTTTCTAGTTTTTTTTTTTCTGATGTTTTTTCAATTCCTGATAATGTATTTGTGTTCATATATCTGTTTGAAATCGATTTTCTTCTATGACAAGTTATCACATAAATTTAGTTAGGTTTAGAAAGTATGATAGACGATAGCAAAATATTCCTGTAATTCAAATCCTTATTTATTGAATATTATTCTACAGTTTACCATATTCAAACAATCACACAGATAAAAGAACATATTTTTTACTCAAAATAATATTTCTTTTTTACTATGCACAAAACTGCACGATGGGGTATCTGTGCTGTGCCCATAATGGGTATTGAAACTTGGTTTTTAGTGTTATAAGCCTTGAAACTTACTGCTGACCCACTGGAGGTCAATTGAAGAGAAAGTTTATTAGAAATAAACTGATCTCAACTAAGACTACTATTAGCAAAAATACTGTACCTAGCCCGAAAAATTTAATAATGAAGCCATTTGGAAAAGTCAGGTCCTAGGTCACCGGTCAGTTTTTTTTTTTCTTATTCATAACTGGTAGTGGTGATTACTGATATTGGGAATTTCAAATTTAAATTTTAAGGCAAAAGGAAATACTTTCATTTCTTTTTCAAAACAGTGTCTCACAACAAAATTTGGGAAATTTTCAAACCTAAAATTTGTAAGGGCCTCGTTTACAGGAATATGCATTGAAACTGGACAGAGATCTAAGTTCATACATTTAAAAACAAGTCTTTGCAAATTACATTAAATAAATGTTACAAAATATTCATCTTTAGATATTTTTTATTCAAACAATTGAGAAATAGTTAAATTACTATTTTTACTTAAATAGTGAAATAATTTGACACAAGTGCCCTCTCGACCCCAGAAAGCTGCCCAATGACCTGTAATAAAAGGATATCTCTTAACTTCTTAGATAATGAGTAGAATAAAAGTAATCTCTACTAACTTGAGAATAGTATTTTTTCTTGACTTTAATTTCCTTAATATATATATATATATATATATCTAAGCAACCGTAGTAATCTATGTTTTCAGGAGATAATGTTTCTCCAGTGCTGATTCTGTACCTTAAGAAATGGTACAAGACAAGGCTGTGGTGATGAATTAAGCTCTTTTTGGAGTTGGTGCGTGAAGTCCTCGGCTTGTACTTGTCCGTTCTGTTGAAGAACATTTCAAGATGTTCTTATTTACATCTATATATCTACTACACACTTCTTTATTTTTACTTAAATCTTTTTAAACAAAAAAAAACAAATATGGACTTTGCATTTAAAACACAAAATAAAATAAAATAATTGTTTTACTTCAATATGACTTGTTCATGTAACTCGTTATATTTTGTAGTTCAACCATAACAAATACTTTAATAATCTCAAATAAATGTTCTCCATAAAAAATGAAATAAAATATCCAACATGAAAAGTTTGAAACTAGGCGAAGAATTTTATGTCTGCCCATCAAATTAAAGTTCTTACAATTTTACAATGATTATTATAACAAAAAAAAGTTTAAGACCCACCAACTGTGAATAACATTCCAAATGCAACACTTCACAAAACAATGCTACTACTGTACTGAAAAGGCCTTTCCTCAACCAAAAAAAATCCAAACTGTGATATCAAAATAATAAAATCTTTACAGAACCACAAGAAGAAATATGATACCAGTGCAATGGAAGGAACATTCCAGGTGGCAGAAGAAAAAATATAGATATCAGTATATTTCAAAGAATCATTTCAAAAGTAGGGAGCCCAATTAAATTCTCTAAGAATAGCATCACATATACTACAAAAAAAGTCACTACACACACATTTAAAATTGAATATCACATAATTTGAATACTACTATTTTGTAACATGAGTAAATGAGTTGATGTGAGTGATGCATTGTAAGAGTTTGTCAAAAAGCATCTAAACTGCAGTTCATAAAAAGAGAATATGAATCACAAAAAGTGTCAGTGAATACAAAAACAAACAAACAATATACAGAGAGCAGTAACAAACTTAACAATATCTTAACATACAAACAATATACAGAGAGCAGTAACAAACTTAACAATATACAGAGAGCAGTAACAAACTTAACAATATACAGAGAGCAGTAACAAACTTAACAATATCTTAACATACAAACAATATACAGAGAGCAGTAACAAACTTAACAATATCGTAACATACAAACAATATACAGAGAGCAGTAACAAACTTAACA
>NW_013671002.1:59147-59778 GCF_000517525.1 Limulus polyphemus | reverse complement strand
TTAACATACAAACAATATACAGAGAGCAGTAACAAACTTAACAATATCTTAACATACAAACAATATACAGAGAGCAGTAACAAACTTAACAATATCTTAACATACAAACAATATTTGAAACAGTTGGTACTTGGTGAAACTCCATAAGTTATATAATCGAGGAAAATGAAGACGTATTATACATTTCACAAATATTCAATTTATTACTACAATGGCTTTTTCCCTTACGTAAAGTCTTTGATGCCTTTATGAGTGAAACTATGGTAGTAATACATGAAATATTTGTGAAACGTATAATAGTCTTTGTTTTCTTCAATTCTGTTATCTCTTAACATTTAAGATTGGATATGTACACTAGTATAAATCATTGCAAATAAGGAGGAAGAAACTTAACTCTTCATTCCTTACCAAGTAAATTCACCACAGGAAAAAGTTATTGGAAGAATTAATACCTAGGATGCCATTATTACTTGGCTGGGGGGTCCATATGGACCTCATGCAAGTACTTAAATGTTAAATGAGATTAAAGTCAGGTAAGTTCATAAAAAAGAAATAAACTCAATCCATAAAGTAAATGATAAATAATGGACACAAACAAATAATGTATATATATCTATATATATTTATACAC
>NW_013671002.1:49390-58132 GCF_000517525.1 Limulus polyphemus | reverse complement strand
CAGAACAAAGTCATAAAAGTAGTTGAAAAAAGCCAGAACAAAGTCATAAAAGTAGTTGAAAAAAGCTAGAACAAAGTCATAGAACTAGTTGAAAAAAGCTAGAATAAAGCCATAGAACTAGTAGAAAAAGGCTAAAATAAAAGCCATAGAACTAGTAGAAAAAAGCTAGAATAAAGCCATAAAAGTAGTTAAAAAAAGCTAAAATAAAACCACAAAACTAGTTGAAAAAAGCTAGAATAAAGCCATAGAACTAATAGAAAAAAGCTAGAACAAAGCCATAAAAGTAGTTGAAAAAAGCTAGAACAAAGTCATAGAACTAGTTGAAAAAGCTAGAATAAAGCCATAGAACTAGTAGAAAAAAGCTAGAATAAAGCCACAAAACTAGTAGAAAAAAGCTAGAATAAAGCCATAGAACTAATAGAAAAAAGCTAGAATAAAGCCATAGAACTAGTTGAAAAAAACTAGAATAAAGCCATAGAACTAGTTGAAAAAAGCTACAATAAAGCCAAAAAATTATAGAGAAAACTATGGGTAGTACAAATAAACCACAAAGAAAAAAATTGGGAACAAAGTAACAAAACTAGCAAAAAGAAAAAATCTATACTAATAAAACAGCCTGTGTGTGTCAGTCAGTCAGCACCATATCTCCAAGAAGAAAGAACCCAGAGACCTGAAACTTTTCATTCATACTATGGGAATTCTCGAAAGATTTTGGCCAATAATTGTGCCTGATAGCCCTTAAGCCATAAAATAGAGAAGTATAAGCTGCTATCTATTGCCTGGTACAACAAATTGTTAGGGAATAAGTGTTTAATAATAAGTTTTGTAACAACAGGTTTAAAAAAAAAAAAGTATAAAAAGTGTTAAAATTCATATTATTGGCCAAAATTATTATATTTAAATGTTTATTCAAACTAATTTAAAATTCATAGAATGCTTGAAAACAATATGTCTTTCTTTTTAATATTAAATAGTTAACATGTATTGTTACATGAAAAGTGAAATTTTCATCCTTTCTGTTTAAAAATAGCTAAACATCGGCCCACTGTTCAGGTAATACCAGGTAAAGACAGCTGGTCAGGAATAAAGAAATAAAATTATGAAGAAAGATCAGGAACAAAGTAGCAAAACTAGCAAGAATAAAAAGAAATACAGGAACAAAACTACTAAGAAAAAATAGAAATACAGCAACAAAACCAACAGGAAAAAAAAAAGTACAGGAACAAAACTACGAAGAAAAAAATAGAAATACAGCAACAAAACAAGTAAGAAAAATAGAAATACAGCAACAAAACCAGAAAGAAAAAACAGAAATACAGCAACAAAACAAGTAAGAAAAAACAGAAATACAGCAACAAAACAAGTAAGAAAAATAGAAGTACAGCAACAAAACAAGTAAGAAAAAAATAGAAATACAGCAACAAAACAAGTAAGAAAAAACAGAAATACAGCAACAAAACAAGTAAGAAAAAATAGAAATACAGCAACAAAGCAAGTAAGAAAAACAGAAATACAACAACAAAACAAGTAAGAAAAAATAGAAATACAACAACAAAACAAGTACAAAAAATAGAAATACAGCAACAAAAGAAGAAAAAAAAAGTGAACAAAGACGTGAATGCAGCAGAAACAAATCTAGGGAAAACACGACACTCGGCTCATAATAGTTTACAGTACTTATGACTCATGAACCACTGCTGAAAAGAATTTCATACATTAACATATAATTACCTGAGAGGTGGTTGAAGCAGCTTGTGAGTTTATGTTGGACGTTTGAACAGTAAGCGGCTGCGTGAGTGCTGAAGATGAGGTACTGACCACCATCTTGTTAGAAAAAATCATGTAAACAGTTCAACTAGTTCATGAAATGCATTGTAATAAGCAGAGCTAATTGTAACAGGTACCGAACAACTTTAAAAACTGATCAAATTCCTCAACTCTATATCATTATCTAAGCACATTCATAATAAATAAAAAAAACTTAACTATTTTTCTGTCAGTGTACACTTCATCTCATGGCATCAAAGCATTACTTTAATGATAATTTACACCATTTAATTTCCTTAACATCTTTTTTTGATACCATACAAGAATGTGCTACCACAACATCCGGCAGTAAAACACACTGCATTACCGTTACCTTATATTATTTTAGTTACAGATTATAACTTGCATACATTGAATGGGGAAAGATGTTAGTAATAAAAAGAAGAAAGTTTCCGTGTACGTAGGAAATTGTTAAATTATGTAGGATAAAAAAGTAATGTATAACAAAAATATCAGTTACTTACTGTTGTGCCAGGCTGGGGTATGTTTACGCTACTGAGTGTTGGTCCTGCCGTAGAGTTCTGCAGCACAGTTCTTGTGGCTGGAACTGCTGTAGTCTAGACCATTTCAAAAAATTCAAGCACGTGAAATCGATGAATTTAAACATGAAACATTCAGCGTATCATCTAGAGTCAATTTTGAGTTAAATTGAATTCACGAGACCTTCATCAATACACTGAAACATAATGATCACATGTATTTTCATAGTCCAAAGAAAGTTTATAAAACAAAGTTATCTTTTACATTATCAAAGATGCTAACTCTAAATGATATAAAATAGGAATGATTTAATTTCAATGGGCAGTGCAGAAATCCTCAGAGCAAAGCATACAAAGTGCATGATTTTCACACATTTTAGATGATTTTACATAACCACCAGTCAGAATTACATTTTTCCGACACCATGCTTGGAAAGTGGTCTGTACTGGAACGTCATCTGTAATCATTGTAAATAATCACTTTCGGTTTATTTTATAGGTATTGTTAAGCCTCACTTTCTCTGTGTTCCTGATCTCATTGTATTTTGGTCTGTGTCCCGATATAACAACGTTCTGTATCAGGATGTAATTTCTTCTTATACTCTAATTGCTGTGGTTAAGTTTTTCTTATTTTCACCTTTATTTCACTTTTGGATATTGTTAATTACTTCACTTGTGATTTTTTTTTTTCAGTTTGCTTTGATACATTACATCCAGTAAATCTTCTCATCTCCAGTGTTCAGAAGTCCAGTCCTCGACTACAGAAACTGATATAGATGTCGCAATTTCTTATTGGGCTAACTTCCAATATGATGTGTGATTGGCTTTAACAGCTAAGAAGTTAATGGTATTGTTTAATTTCACCCCATAACAAAAGCACCTGATCATGTTATACCACATCTGATAACATAACACGAATTAGAATTTAAAGGTTATATAATAGCATAATATAATATTAGAAATCAAGATGATTCTGTAAAACTAGGAATGTATGACATAATAATTCTCTGGTAACCATGAAATTTAGTCTACAATATTTAGCTGGAAGAATGGACTACTACACATTTTATTTGTGTGAGAAAACAGGTGTATAGGGAAGAGAAAATTTTACACATAACATGCTGTTTGAAATAATAAAAACCTTACCTGTTTCACTGTAACAGTAGGTGAAGCCATAGTTAGTGCTGCTGTAAAGTAATAAAAACCTTACCTGTTTCACTGTAACAGTGGGTGAAGCCATAGTTAGTGCTGCTGTAAAGTAATAAAAACCTTACCTGTTTCACTGTAACAGTAGGTGAAGCCATAGTTAGTGCTGCTGTAATTTCTTGGGGTGTCAAAGTTCTTATAATCTGTGTTCCGGGCTGTTTGGATAGTCAGGAAATAAAGTAAAATCTTTATGTTTTAATGAACGTAAATAAAACATCCATTTTTAGTGGAAATGATACTGTTTTTTTATTAGCATAATAGTAGCTGAAATAAAAGTTTATAGTTCATAACTGACTAGGACTTTAATAAATATACTAAAAGATCTCACCAAAGAGTTCTAGCTAATCTTATATAAAAAAAAGCAAGTCCCTTTCATTCTGTAATGTAGTTACAATGCACAACCTACAAAAAAAACTTAACCACTGAAAAAAGGAAGAAAAAACTATTGAAACAGTTTAGTCTATAAATAAATGGTCATGCACATATACAAGCATGATTTTAAACATTTTAACCAATCATGATCTGACACACTTATATCTCATGTTTGGCATATCATAGAATGATAAACTAAGCACGTAACAAGAGCCCTTTTTTTCTGTGGTTTGAAACTCTATGTAGAATGTGTAATTTACTTACTGTAGCACTTGTCATGAAGCAATCAAGAGAAACATTGAAGAAAGAAGTTGGTTTCTTTGAAGTAAATGTTTTTGAAAACTTTACTAATGGTTAGGTGATTTTATTCATTTATTTTTAGCATCTAAAAACATATGTTGTTTAAACATTTATTTTAAATATTATTTTGTAGTATTAATTCAAAATAAATACCTCTGTGGACAAAAAAAACTGATTTACGAATGTTAGGCTTAGATGGCCGAGTGCAAGATCATAGAAGTGTATAAGGCTTAGTAAAAGATGTTCTGTGTATATTACAAGCAATTGAACATTTTATTCACACTGTTAATATGATTGTTTTATCATACCTACTTAGGGCAGAGTGAAACACAAATTTGAAATGAAAATAAATAATCTCATGAAGCAAGTTTAAAATTTGTTAAATACATGCACACGAAATCCTAATTAAAAAATGCTGACTTGTTATTGTTTTAGTTTAGTTAGCAATATTTCTTTTTGTTCTTAAATAATAACTGTGTGGTTTAGAATACCTTAAAATTTACACTTTATGGAACAATAAAACCTTATTATAACACAAAAGAAGTACAAATCAGGAACAAATGCAAGTATTTGAATTATTTCTTATAAAAACATTTTCATAATTTCCCAAGATTTCGAAACCAATAATGCATAAAACTAAATATATCAAACTAAGGTTTTTTATTTTTCTGAAACTACATACCTTTGAGAAAGTTCTTGTCAAGTTTTGAACAATTTCATCTAGTTTTATTTTTAGAATGAAATATGACAGGCACTACATAACCTATGTCAAGTGAAAGTAGCCAGGTCTGGTAGGGCTGTGCCATCTAAACCTTGATGATTTTGTAACCTAATGCTTACTAAACAATTATCAGAAAAGTTATAATTCAGTTATACCCACATTTAGCCTTTGTGCAAAAAAACAGCTTTATTGGAAGGTGAAAGACTATTAGTACAGTTAGAAATAAACTAAAGAAGGTGAGATTTCTTTTCAAATATCAAAAAGTAGAAGTAACTACATAGAATTACAATATTCATGCCCTGAAAGACATTTATATTATACATTTTCTTATATTCAGGGCTAGTTTCATGGAGCAACATAATTCTACACATAAACAAAGAATTTAATTATTTCTCTGGCACTTTATTTAATAACAGAAACATAAAAACTGTATAAACAATGAACAGTTTCACATGTCAATACAAATCAGTAGTCAATAAGAAAAAAAATAAAAAGAACACACCTGCACATTCTGAAGTCGATATGATGGTGTTTTGCTCACAGAGGTTGCACCAGAACTTTGAACGGGGCCTGGGGCAAGATTAACCACTTGAAATTGACCATTTTCTGTCTTCACAAGAAGTGTTCCTCTCATAAAGGCTCCGGGTTGAAGTGTTATGGTGTTCTATTCAAGTAAAAATCATTCTAAGTTTTCTTAAAAGCATTTCAAGTATGTACAACTATTCATAAATTCTTGTGATACAGAATAAGGTGTAGCATGAAATAAAATAATTGTTACAAGCTGAATCTATGTGCTATTTGCAGGGCACTGATTTTCCATAAGATTAACCCTCTCACCACAGGTAAAACAAAATGTACATGTCACGACCTTTTAGAGACTAAAATAAATACAATTGGGTGCCATCTATTGAATGGCACCACAAACAAAAATCCATAAAATAATTTCACACTTCAGGTATTCAAGATTCAGACAATTAGAAAACTAACTACAATATGTGCAACAACCATTTCCTTATCACAGAACACAGGTCACAAAAACTAACTTAGTTTTTGTGACCTGTGTTCTATGATAAAGAAATGGTTGTTGCACATACTGTACTACAGTAGGTGCAACAACCATTTCTTTATCACAGAACACAGGTCACAAAAACTAAATACAGTATGTGCAACAACCATTTCTTTATCACAGAACACAGGTCACAAAAAACTAAATACAGTATGTGCAACAACCATTTCTTTATCACAGAACACGGGTCACAAAAACTAAATACAGTATGTGCAACAACCATTTCTTTATCATAGAACACGGGTCACAAATTGCCAGTATTTCTCTCTGATATTTTATACTATATTATTTAAAACCAACAAAGTTCTAATCTATCAAATGACATATTATATTACACTTTTTCATCTTCAGTTTGAAATCTGTGTGCAGATCAAGAAGATTTAGGAATTATTCTATGACGTTATGTCATAATTAGAAAGCTAGTTAAATTATGATAGTTACAGAACATCATTTGCTTTGTGCATGTTATTATTATGGATTCGTAGGTGAATTATTTAGGTAAATAACAATTATTTAGTACTAATACCATCAATATAAAAACATAGGTTTCAGTTTCATTGGCAACTGACAGCAAAAATAACAAGGAGTCAAAGGTAAGTACTATATTTCTTGTTTTTCAGGTATATTCTTTACTTATTATTCTGAAAGTAATTAAAATGTAAAAAGTAAAAACTTGTTAGGTTAGATTACATTAGAGTACGTAACAAATGGAAAAAATATTAATTCTTCACAAGGTATGTTCTTGAACAGCTTGTACATCATATCATTCAATACGGTAATGTGAGCTACTTGTTTGCAGAGTGATTTATAACTTGTGTGGCAGGATTATTGGTTAGACGCTGTTCAAAGTGCAATAAGCAATAAAATAAAATATAAACAGGTGTAGATTGTAATAAGATATTTATGATAAACAAACTTACTTTCCTGTTACAATCTTAAATCATTCTACAAAAAAAGGGTAATTTAGATTCATTTCGTATTTTTCGATGGTGGCTACAAGGTCAGTCAACTCAACCAAGTTTGTTTAGAGTTATGGTCAAGAAAATAAGGTAAAATATCAAGTTTTATTCAAAAAAATGTTTGATATTTATTTAAGATGCCTTAGAGGTTTTGCAAATGAAATTTGATAATTTTTAGATGAAGGAAAGTAATTTTAATCTTAACATGAAAATCACTTTGCACTTGGAGCAGTTAGCATTCTGACTCCACATGTTCACAAACAAATCTTCAGTAAAAATATTTAATTAAAAAATCTGATTCTCTGTGCATAAAAGACAATGTTTACTGAAAGCTTGACAAATTTTATGAAGATACACAAAATGTATTCAAAGTTATAGTGTGGAAACTGATGTCATTTTGTAGTTACAAGGTCGGTCACATTGACCAATCCCATATGGATAGTGTTAATCAGGAGTTCTGCAGAATAAAAGGAGGTTCAACAGGAAATGTATTATGGAGCATACCTAACTTCCCTTATGTTAAGAGTTTAGAGAATGAAAAAGTCTATACATGATGTGTAACAAAATGCAACACTCTTTATTCAATGCAAAATAAACAATTAAAGACATGATGAATGTTTAAGTGAAAGTGTTTTTACTGGATATCTATATCTAAGAACCACTGCTATATCTGTTAAAACTACGACTAGGTCTGTAAGAACTTTTAAATGTGACTAGAACTATTAGATCTGTAACACATGTTGTTTTATACTGAGAAAATATAGCATTATATATCCATTAAATAATAATACTATCCTTCTCAGAGCATGTCCACATAACTTTTGGTTATCAATATCATAAAATAAAGGACAATATATCTGACCTGCCAGTATAAAAGATCACTGGCCATTTCTGCATATGAAGTTTAACTTTACAGAAATTATTCTCACAAGAAAGTGAATGACCCAGGACAAGAGATAGCCAGGGCAGTGGTCATTGGTTTTTTATCCATATATTTCAAAATGCATGTGCCAAAAAATTCAACCCAACAGACACTGAATATATATATTTCCCTGGTTTTAAGGAACACAGATCTCACATTAAATATTTGCAAGCATGTGTAAAGCACCAGCTCATTCATTAGAACTATAAATACAGATCCAGACTGTATCGTTCAAAGCCAATAATAACTTGCACAGCTCACAAAAAAAATGCTTAATCAGAATGTAGAATTGACTTGTATCAAGTTTGATGATATTTGAATTGTATCAGTTACAGAACTTCTTTTGCTACAGATGTAAAACACAATTATCAGAACTAAATTACAAAGTAAGTAACATTTTACCATCTTGAATTTTTCAGTCATTTTCAATAGAAAATCAATTCCAAGAGCAAAAGTTAAAGTTAAAAAATATAATCAACGAAACCAAAAGTTAAACAGTTTTACCCTAACACAACAGAAAATATCTTCAATGTTATTTTTCACTTTAAACTCTTTCCAGACAGGTCACAGTTGAAAGGCCATGTTGTCGCTTTTGTTGACTCACATTCAAAATATTATTGAACTATTATTTCACGAATTTATGTCAATAAGTTTGGTATCAAACTGTAGATTATAATTCAAATTTTAGAATTATACACTACTCAATTTAAAAGTAAATACTACAAAACACAGTTAAACATCGATTTTTGTGTGTCATGTGGTATGTTGAATGTAGCACTGGTTCAAATTAGATGTTTGTGAAGTCAAAATAATACTAAGTCTATAGTTTTGTATGAATTAGGAACTAAAATTACCAATATTGATAAGCTAGAATATAAAATAAGAAGGTC
>NW_013671002.1:45326-48566 GCF_000517525.1 Limulus polyphemus | reverse complement strand
GATACTTTGTACAGACCAAAGGTCAGTTTTATGTTGTTTGATACGGTAACATGAATGTATGTGCACCGTGTCATTGTAACTTCTGTACTGTTAGCCTGGCATGGCTGAAAGGTCAATATAATAAAAATAATAAATATATACAAATGTATACTGTTATAAGATTTACGCTATTTAGTCTAAATATTTATGTTTTGTGTTATAATCTGTAGTCATTCTAGAATGAAAAGGGCATAATTTATATTTATTTCCTGATTTTTTTAACGTGGTTACGAGATCAGTCAAATCAACCAAACCCATACAGAGATTCATTACTGAAAATAACCGATAAAATATAGTTTTTTCTTAAGAAATGTTTGATAACTATCTGAACATTACAAAAATTTTGCATGTGAAATTTGAAAATTTTCTGATGCACAAAAGTATTTTTAATCTTGAAATGAAAATTACTTTGCATGTTGGATAGAGAATACGCGAAAAGAAAAGGCATACGAAAAACATTGCTTTACAAACCTCAAGACTTTATAAAAAAATTTGATATTTTGCATATGAAAGCATTATAGTGTTTAACGATATTATGCCAAATTCCGTTAACATATGCTTACTAACTTAGCATGAAAACTATAACAAGCACAAACTGGTTACGAGGTTGGTCCCAGGAACTGACCCATGCTGAAAGAGTTAAAGAGCACGTAGAGTGTGTGCCTAATATGCAAACACACCAAAAATAAAAAATAAAAAAATTCCAATGAAGATATAGCCATTCGCATCCACTTATAAAAAAACAAAAACATTCAAATGATTTAAAGTGCTTACATCACATCATCAAGTATTAAAGTGCTTACATCACATCATCAAGTATTAAAGTGCTTACATCACATCATCAAGCAAATAATTACACATGTTCCTCACAATCTGCTTTGCAGTGAAGCCAACAGATGCCTTGCAGTGTTGAGGGGAGACACGGGGAATGATTTCTTGCTCGCTTGTTTACCTCCTGTATCATCATGCTCCTGAAGACACCTTCAATCCACCATTCACACTGTCATCCTTTTGCTTTTCATCCATTTATTTTTGTATTATATGCTCTTTGAGATAGAGGATTTGGATGTTTTCCAATCAGATATTTGAACCACTTGAATTGGTTCTTGATGTATGAAAAGGTTGATTCAGTTTTCACCTTTGCTCTTATGTCACTGTTACATATTTTGTCTCTTGACAGTATTGCCAAGAATTTTTTTAAGGCATCTCATTTCTGTTCTAACAATCTTTCCTTTCATTCCTTGATGTTAACATCCATATTTGGCACTGACAGCAAAGTGTTGGCATGAAGATGGTGTTGTAGAGAGCCCTTTTTGTTTTAAGGAATATTCCTTTGTTTTGTAACAAAGGTGTTAATTGTCCTGTTATCTGGCTTGCTTTCATGCATCTGGCATCAATTTCTGCCACTAAGGTGTTATCTTCCTTCACTTGCTTCAGTGTTTGAATTACTATTTTTGATGTTTCCTCATTTTTGTCAAACTGATAAGACTTCTGTTTTTATCAAACTGATCTTCATGTTGAATTCTTCATACTGTGTTTAGGTGTTCAATATGTCTCTGCTGCTCTTGTTTAGTGGATGCCATAAGTTTTGAAATAGTGAAAGCAAATAATAATATATATTTTCAACAAAACTATACACTCAATATCCAGTGTCAACAAGGCCTTTCACCCAAAACCAGGGAAAGTTAGGCCAGCTAGAATACATTATTTATACTATCAATTTCATGAACAACAACTATTATGATGTGAGCTTGAGTAAATAAGTGGAGTGTAATTACAGTGATCCCTCATCAGTCTGGACATCAACAATATTTACAATTTGGATGATTTTTCATGTAGACAATCTACATAATGGGAAACTTAATCAATAATCCATATAATCCAAATACCTATTTCCAACAGATACATACAAGATTTAATTAATCCATACGTGACTAAGAAAGAGTCGAACAGAATAGAAAACAAAGTGATAATTACTGACGACTTGTATTGGGTACCAAATTACAACAATTTTTCTGTGAACACTATTCCCTCATAGTAAGTTGTAGTTTACAACATTCTTACTGTGGATGACTTTCACAATAAAGACTATAAAAACAGATACTGAGTTTACAAATGTAATCTCTGCTACGTTCATATCAAATCACAATGCTTCAATACACTATGAAATATTAGTATCATTAGAATGTGATGCTTATCAGCAATGTATTTTGTGTTCTGTAATTCACTGGTTTGAAATGTTAAGTAGGTAAAGTAAGGACACAATATGGCTCTTTCATTAAGCAATTTCTATACTTTTGATGATATACAAGATAAATACTGCTAAGTTTATTATACATAAAATTTGTTGTCGTTCACTAGCTGTATTTCCACCCTTACATTTCACAATCAATAATGCATAATATTATCCACTTCTTTATAAAACTACTAAAACAACATTACACTAGTGTTTCTGTTATCTATTTCTTTATAAAACTACTAAAACAACATTACACTAGTGTTTCTGTTATCCATTTCTTTATAAAACTACTAAAACAACATTCCACTAGTGTTTCTGTTATCCATTTCTTTATAAAACTACTAAAACATTACACTAGTGCTTCTGTTATCCATTTCTTTATAAAACTAATAAAACAATGTTACACTAGTGTTTCTGTTATCCATTTCTTTATAAACTAATAAAACAGTGTTACACTAGTGTTTCTGTTATCCATTTCTTTATAAAACTAATAAAACAATGTTACACTAGTGTTTGTTATCCATTTCTTTATAAAACTACTAAAACAACATTCCACTAGTGTTTCTGTTATCCATTTCTTTATAAAACTACTAAAACAATGTTACACTAGTGTTTCTGTTATCCATTTCTTTATCAAATATTACACTAGTGTTTCTATTATACATTTCTTTATAAAACTACTAAAACAATATTACACTAATGTTTCTGTATTCCATTTCTTTATAAAACAATGCTATGCTAGTGTTTCTACTCTACATTTATTTATAAAACAATGCTATGCTAGTGTTTCTACTCTACATTTATTTATAAAACAATGCTATGCTAGTGTTTCTACTCTACATTTATTTATAAAACAATGCTATGCTAGTGTTTCTACTCTACATTTATTTATAAAACAATGCTATGCTAGTGTTTCTACTCTACATTTATTTATAAAACAATGCTATGCTAGTGTTTCTACT
>NW_013671002.1:37063-44789 GCF_000517525.1 Limulus polyphemus | reverse complement strand
TAGTATTTCTGTTATCCGTTTCTTTATAAAACTACTAAAACAATGTTACACTAGTGTTTCTGTTATCCGTTTCTTTATAAAACTACTAAAACAATGTTACACTAGTGTTTCTGTTATCCATTTCTTTATAAAATTACTAAAACAATGTTACACTAGTGTTTGTTATCCATTTCTTTATAAAACTACTAAAACAATATTACACTAGTGTTTCTGTATTCCCTTTCTTTATAAAACAATGCTATGCTAGTGTTTCTACTATACATTTATGTATAAAACTACTAAAACAACAGTAGTAACTACAAACTTTCTGATGGTATACGTGAGCGTCTTTTTTCAAATTTTTGCTGAAGAAGAGGATAAAAAAGCCCCTGAAAGAAGGCATATTTCCTCTCTTTTATAGACTTTTTGTTTCCATCACCCATAGTTGGCTAGCTCAATTACCGTAATTTTTAATACAGTAATTGGAAACTGTTTGACAGTGTACATGGGCTATTTTTGTTTTAACATTTATGTGCGGGAAGATGGATAAATAAAACCCTGAAATAGGGCACATTTCCACTTTGTTTATAAACTTTTGGTTTTGAATTTCAGGACAAATGTACTTAATCAGTTAAATGAATCAACTATTACTTCCACAAAGCAGGGAATGCAATTAGCTTCTAATGAGATAATATTCCTTCAAAAACTGCAGAACAGTTTACATTTTCTCATTCCATCATTAATCAGATTTACTTTTTGTCTATTTGTTTGAAGACTATAAACTATGTCAATGTGCACACAGACTGTTGTTTTATAGCTGATGAAAAATGACAGTCTGGAAATAAAGTACAGTATAGCATTGACATTAAGAGAACTTCTGTAACAGAATGATGTTAAATTGATATCGAAAGTAACTTTAATGAATATCTGATTACACCAAGACATCAAGTTCATTCTGTGTGGGAGAGGAGTCTCTACCCATACTCCTTCAGATAAAGGGACTCCCAAATTTTAAGAAACAAAAAGACACTTGCAAAAAATAAAATTATCTGTATTGTCCCACAATTAAAAGTGTTTTGTTTACTTACAGTTTACTACTGCTCTGTATAGGTGAAAACATTTCCATCACAAAACAACAGAATGAAATTTAATAAATTTATACATTTTATCTATTTTTCAAAATTCTAAATATAACTTAGCCTGTCAATAAAAAATCAGATGTTAACTCATTGCAAACTTCAGTTTACCTAGATTTGGGTTAGAATTATAATAAGTTAAATCATCAGACTGAATCTTGTTAGAGATATCACATTACTTTCTACTCCTATCTACTCATTTACGTATCTTCATTTCACTGCTTTTAGCTGTTACTCTTTTGTTCCACCTCAATCTAAACCAAGGCAACCACTAGGATTCCTGCAAGATTAATAATGGCTTCATACATGCTTAATCACTATTCAGCTGGTTCATTAAGTCCATTTTTACAAGTACAAGGTATAAGAGTGTACAACAAATTTATGTGAGATCCTCCCACGTAAATGGAGGCAAAAATGTGATAGAAACTATGTGTGATCCCCATTTCTCAAGCTGCAGTTAAAACCATGTTTGTACACATTTTTTCCCTTTTCCACAGAAAATTTAATATTAGTCAGATGTCAGCATAAAAACAAGACAAAATCTGTAAGGATTTATTACGTAGCCAAGAATATAGTCACAAATATCATTCACTATATCTTACCCTCGATGGTATAGAAAAAAAAATGCATACATTTAAATTAAGATAGTTTACCACAGTTTGAAAAATGGATTCAAGCACTAGTTTCTACTGCAAATATTTAACTTTAAATAGTATACTGTAGATTTCTAATGCTGCAGGTGTTTTTATATTTTATCCACTACTGTGAACAATACGTCTCATGGAGTTCAAAGTCCAAGATTAACCTAGATATAAAATTCACATATTCTTGTTAATGAAAATATATCACCCTTCTTCCATCTTATGTGCACACTATAAATATATTCTACAAGATATGATTTACATATACCAAGCCTCAAAGTTCTGATAGCTGCTTCTATTTCTACTTCCTACCCCATTTCAATATTTAATATACAGATTTGTATAATATTCCATGAGAACAATGGTGCTTCAAACTTATGTTTTTTCATTAACATTTCAAATGTTGTAACTCTGTGTATCATCAATCTCTGAACCATTTATTAATCTTGTTTTTTATCCCTCGATTTTGCAACTAACCCCAGATAAAAAATACGTACATTATGGCAGGATATAAGAGCATATAACTGTGTATAAAACAAGATGTGGAGGTGACAGCAAGCCAAGAATATTTGTAAGATATAACACTTTGCATTAAAAAAAGGAAAAAGGAGGTCATTATTCAAGTTCATATGCTTTGAATTCATGGGAAATGCATTAAAAAACACAATAGGTATTTTTAATAAAAATAAAATGTATAAATATAGCAAACTGTGTAAACCTCATTATTATTATTACAGTAAAAAAAATATCATAAAACAATCCCAACCAGTAGGAAAAAATACACACACATATATATATACATGTATGTATTTCCAATATCAGTAGCCATCTGTGTTTCTATTCATATTATAAGGATAACTATCTTGTCAAACACTGTCCGAAGGGATGATACACCTGATTATATCACCTTTGTTCCACTACATGTCCTGTCAGTCATTGACATGTACAAACAATAACAAACTAGCATCTTAGCAACAATGTGATTTTTATCAACTAAGGATAGCTTCTTTTGTTAAATTATGTAGGTTTTACAAAAATTACACATTTTAAAATTTAGAGCAATTCTTGTGTTAAAATCTGTATCTCTCATTGTACCTGTATATTGAAATAAATTATCACCACTTGGTCACATCTCTTTAATCTTATGAAAAAACACACAGCATCCTCGATATTAAATGTGATTGTTGAAGAAACTTAAAACCCTTTGTTTAACATTAAGCTAAAGCAAAAAAAAAAAGCACTGGTCATTTTCATACGAGTTATGAATCTAACACAAGTCATTATAACCTTGTACAAAATTCTGTCGAGGCTTCTTCTGAAATAATGTATGCAGTATTGGTTCTCAACACCTACAGTAAGTTTATCAATATGTTGGGAAATCAAGCTTCTAACGTTACGACGAGTAGTTTAGATTTTAAGATTGGATGAAATTTGATTCAGGTGTTCAAAAATGTAAGGATTTTGAACAGTCTTCCTGTGAGTTGTCCATTTAAATATGTGAATGTAAAATGTTGATTTAAATAATGTTTGGCTTTTAGAAGTTTAGATGCAATCTTGCTCTTCAATACAATTATTGTTCTTTTCACTAAGTTTCCACTTTCCTAATCAAAAAAATTCTAAAAATTAATCTAAACCTACCTAATTAAAATAACCTTTCAGAGAAAAATTACTAGATCATAATTTAGTTTTACAATAATACACATTCAATATGACAGTACAAAGTGCTAGAATAATTCCTGCTGTTACGTCCGAAGATGATTTAACTTTTCAAGTGTTAGGAAGCAAACTGTAGAGACAATCACAGAACTACTCCAAAGCTTAGGTGCTATTACAAATTTTATCTTTTAAAAGATTTTAAAAATATTTCCTGACAGAGTACAAACCAAAAAAACTTTTATTCCAGACTTCCATTTAAAAAAAAAGGCTTAAAAATCAATAAACTTCATAAATATTCTCTCTAAGAATTAAGGAAATATTAGCACTAAAATTCATTTAACAAACTAACCACCTGATAACTTTTGTATCATTTCCTTAAAACAACATTCATTTTCAATGCAAAAGCTGCATTTGTTACTTAACAATAAAACACAGAACTATTTTACATTAAAAATCTGTTGAATTTCAAATAGTATAAAATATTTTTTTACTAAAATGATGTGTGAACCTGTTAGATTTTGTTCTGAATCAGTAACTGTATGCTTAAAGTAAAAAAAAAAACACCTGTAAATAATTGTAAAACTTTTCTATTTCAATAAAAGTTAAATCCATGATATGCTTAGTTCTTTTTATATTATTTTTTAAGACTATTCACCTAAAAGACAAAGTGAACTCTTTCATAAGCATCTCAAACCCCATTACTGACTGTGTTTGAAGCACATAACTTTTAAACTCTGTTTTGGAATTAATAATTTTAATTTTTTTCACTCAAATTCTACTGGATGCAAAAAAAATACAAAATCAGACATTGCCACAATGATATATGTGAGTAGATATAACTTCCAAGATAATTAGGGCAACGTATACCTACATCATGGCCTAATTAATCTTTAAATTTACCATTTACTAATTTTACTTTGTTCTTCTTAATCAATTAGTGTTATGACTCACACGGGTAACCAATTAACCAAAATTAGGGTTTCTCATTATAACTGTATTTGATTATTCAAATGCTTTACTTGTTGTTAAGCTCCCCAGATAATGTGCTAATTGTGTCCTACCTGTCACGTGTATCGGAATCTGACTTATTAGTTATAGCATTGCAAGTTTTATTTTTATTAGTTACTCAACTCAATTAACAAATAAAAAAGCATTTTTTTAGTCAACTCGTGTAAAAATAAGTTTGTTTTTGGCTATCTTGTGAGAATAATCAATTAGCTGAATGTAACTGATTAATGAGTCCAATACCACTAATCATCCAGTTTTGTTTAGAACTACTTTCAAATTCCTGATTGGAAACAAGCCTTTGAACACAGCCTTAGTATATTTTAAGATTTTGTATAACTGCCTTAATTGTAAAATTACCTGACCAGCCATTTGTATTCCAGGTCCACCAGGTCGCGCCGTAATCACCTGAGGTGATGGTGCAAGGCGAACAGGATTACTTAAGACTACTCTAGGTGCCAAAGCTTTTTGGCTTGTAGTTCCTGTATTTGGGCGGGCAGCACTCACACTGGCTAAATGAACTCCAGGAAGAACTGTAGGATTGGTTACTACTTGATTAAAAATGGTAACAGGTTGCTGTGATTGTAATGTTATCGCCTTTGAAACAGCTTGCACAGGCACACTAAGAGAGTTGTTCATTTGAATAACATTACTTGTCAGGTTCTGTGTGTGAGAAGTTCCACTTAACTGCTTTAGCACAGTACCATCTTTCAACTGTTTTTGGTCTTTTTGTTCATTTAAAATAGGTCTCACACCAGTCAAATTTTGTTTGGTTTCTGAAGTGTTCTGCTGAGAAATAGTTGGGGTTCCATGTGCTAAACTACGAATGACATGTGGCTGTTGTGAAACTAAATTTCCTTGAAGATTTGCCAAGTTAAAAATTGCTCCAGCACTACTAGAACTGGCTGTCACATTGCTATTTGATGATGAATTGCCTAAAACAGTGGTTCCAGTAACTACAGGCATCACTGGCTGTCCTGAATGACTGACAATAACATTTCCATTTAAACCTAGACCAACATTTGTTCCTGAAATACCAATATTTCCATTTGGAACAGCTGAAGCAGCCTTGGCTTGAGGTTGAACAGTAGGTCTGACATTACTTGTACCCACACCATTTGTACTATTGTTAATGGCCGAATTCAACTCTGTTCCAACTTGTTGTAATGAATAAACTGTTTTCATGTTATTGTTTGATATTGCAATGGGACGTATTGCCCCTGGCACTGAAGACACAGGTCTTATCGCAATAGCAGATCCTGAACCAGCAGGTCTGACATTCACACTAACTCTTCCACCAGCAAGACCTGTTGAGTCTTGCGGAGTTGTAACACTAATACTAGGTCTGACATTCGCGTTAGGCCTAGGAATCTGCAACTGACTAATATATCCACTTGCTGGTAGGCCTAATGCGCCAGTTAGGGTTACCATTACAGAGTTAGCAGATGCACCAAGAGAATTAATTGCTCTGGTTGCGATTGAAGAATGAAGAGCTATATTTGTGTCGTTAACTTCACCAGATGTGCTAATAGTTCTTGAGTCACTTCCTGACCTCTCATTCTCATGACCGTGTTGATTGTGAGTCTGTTGATAACTTGCTAACGTCAGGCCTGAAGCAATGTCGGAGCTTGACGACGCTACGATAGGCCTACTAGCTTTTTCTCCATTCTGTAGTCGTTGTTGGACCCTTGCGCTCGAATTAATATGTGTACTACTAATATCGTTGTTTGTTATCGAGCTTGTATATGTATCTCGACTAGGATTCTGAACACTCGAAGATGACAACTGAGATTCCAGCGAACCTACGAGAGCAGTCACGGCCGATTCATCGACCTCTGAGAGCAGCATATCATCCAACGTCTTTGCTGACTCCATTTTCGTGGTAGAAACACAAATGCGGGATTGCGCACGCGTGATACAATGGATCATGTCGTTTGCTGTGGGTACGACCCACTTCGACTCCATTTTAACGTTGACCTTAATAGCGTTTACGTTGACGTGTGTTTTGAGTTACGACAGATTGCTGTTCAAGAATTGCACAAAACTATTCTACAGATCTTCTTCTTCAAATATTTATATATTTGGGATAGTTTTATTTTTCAGTGTGTCCGTGAAATAATGCTGAACTGACGGTGGTGATACTTGACGGTCAGATTCGATTTCTTCCGACATAACTCTACTCAGTAGTCACTGTAGGAAGGAGAGAAAGACACGTAACAGGATCCGACATGGCAGACAAAACCACGATGTAGTCGTGTGCCCTATATTTTCTTATTTTCGTAAAAAATTGTTTTCAAATATTTAAAGAGCTTTCTAACTTGAAAAAATTGCATAAAACGTATGAATTTAGTATTGTATAAATGTTAAGATAAGGTAAAACAGATCAAAAGTGCTGTATATTTGGCTATGTCAAAGTATTTACTTATCAATGGTGAAAATGTTAAAATTATCGATTATTTTTGACAAACAGTAACAAGTCATCAGCGTTGCGCTTTACAGTATCTTTCCGAGAGAATTAATGTAATGTGCTGTTACTGAGAAAATTGTAATTCTCTATTAGTTTAGGAATATAATAAAGTTAAAACTTTATTTTTAAACAAATCCGATTAATTTTTAATGTTGTGTACGATAACATCTTTCGTATCTGCTACCGTTTTAATTTCAACTATCTATCTTGCTTTTTTACTGTCACTCGGTGGGTCAGAGGTAAGTTGACAAATTTCCAACGCTAAATAACGGTGTTCGATTCCCGCGGTTAATAGAATATAGATAGATTATTGTGCAGCTTTGAAATAAGAAAACAGTATCAAACGCTTCATTGCTTTTGATGTTCTCCTACATGCTAAAGTATTTTGCTCAAAATAGACAGTTAAAACTTCATACATAACCAGTTATACTTAGTTTACAATCCTCTAATTTGTAGAGCAACCTTAAGCGTAGGACTTATAATAGAAATACTAATGAGATATCTAAAACTTATAGATAGTATTATGTCGGTCGTCATAGCGAAATGTCGGGCATAAATAGAACGGTTTCTGTAGTTTATCAGTGAAGCAGAAATTTGGAATTCCCATACAGGGAAGTAATTACTATCAAAAAGGAAAAAAAACAAATCCGAATAATCCAATAAATAAGCCCCTAGTGGCACAGCGGTATGTCTGCGGACTTACAACGCTATAATTCGGGTTTCGATACCTGTGGTGGGCAGAGCACAGATAGCCCATTGTGTAGCTTTGTGCTTAAGTACAAACAAACCAATAAATAAATACCATATTTTGTCAGCCCACTTGTGTATATATATATATATAT
>NW_013671002.1:34713-36061 GCF_000517525.1 Limulus polyphemus | reverse complement strand
AATGCAGTTGATGGTCAGTATCATCCACCCTTTCAGATAACACTTTCACGAACTGTGACACATTTTCAGGCAACTCTTCGTAAGGTGGGCGTCCTGTTATCAGATCCACTGGCAACCGAAGTTCCCGACCAAACAACAGTTTTGCTGAGTGTATCCAGTGGCTTCATGCTCTGTTGTTCTATAGGCCATCAACAGCAGAGGGAGTAAGACATCCCAGTCATCTTGGCGGCTATTACAAAACTTTGTCAATTCCTGTCCCAGTGTCCAGTTGTAATTTTCTAACATCCCATCAGACTGTGGTAAAGTGGCGTTGACCTGGTCTCTCGTATGCCAAACAACTGATTTGGTATTGCATAAGCCTCAGGCCACTTGGTGAAATAATCCATCACCACACAAATGTAATTGTTTCCAGCACGAGTTTGGGGCCAAGAATCAGCAATGTCAAAAGCTACTCTTTCCATTGGTGCACCAACTTGATATAACTTCATTGCAGCACAATGGGACTGTAAATGATTGCTAGACTGATGCCAGCAATAATGTTATTACATCTTTAGGGTGAAATAAAATGTGTAACTGTATATAGTAGTCACATGCTCATAGCTCCTGAGCACAGATACTGCACGACTAGGAACTGCTTCCAGTTGAGGGCTTCTTTGTCAAACACTACTGTGTGGTAGAAAGTTCATCATTTTAGTGAACTGTGCATTACTGAAATGGCTTATTAACTATAAAATTATGGAAGGGACGATTGCATGTTGTTTCACAACGATGCAGGAGAATTACTTTATTGTACTTCGCTTTCACTAACGTGTAAACTCATGACCACTAGCCCAAAATTTGACACATGTATAATAGGAAAATAAACTCATGCAATTTTAAGTTGGGTTTAATTTTGAATTTTCAGCTAAGTTAATGATATCAATCACCCAGAGTCGTAGCTACAATTATAGCGGAAGGGGGCATCTTTTTTAGTTACGCTGCTCCTGACACTACTACTTCTTCACTGACTGCTATCAAACCAACAGTAACGGCGCAGTCTTAATGAAGTGAATACGTTTATTTTTATTGCTTGTGTGAATCAATAAAGATTGTTTTACATTATCACATACACTGTATTCAGTCTTTTGTCCGTTTTTCTCTCCAAAATTCAGTCAAAAGTCAGAGAACAGTTCAACTTTCCATAACCTCATGTTAACCTGCAGAACCTATTCGATTACTCTAAGGGTAACCAGTGCACCTGATTATTATTTACCACTATACCACACTGTTAACCTTAGCATTCAAAATTACTAAATATACACAGCGTGGTCACAAGTAAATAGACACCACCTTTTCAGAAAAAATAAAA
>NW_013671002.1:28044-33713 GCF_000517525.1 Limulus polyphemus | reverse complement strand
TATAGTGCTCTGTGAACACAAACTAGTTAGCATAAATCAGTTAAATGACGAAAAATTAGGTGTCTGTTTACTTGTGACCACTCAGTGTATGTTGTGTAGAAGAAAACAATATTTATTTTGTTAGATACTTAACAAGATGATCTTAATACTTTGTAAAACATATGTCTCTTGAATTTTTAATTTGATAATTTCTCAGGGGATTTTTAATGTTCAGTTTATACATGTTTGAATTTAAAATACACATAATATAGGTATTTGCTACTTTATTTTGCAAATTTTATATGTCCAAAAATACTAATAATATGTATAAAAATAGTAATCACACCACCACAACAGGTGGACTTATGATTTGTTTACATAATATCCTAATTTGCATAATACTCTGTGGATTTGTTTATAGCGCTACCTAACGGTAAGTGTAAAAACTCAGCAAGAGAAACCATCCGCCATTTCATACGGATTTATAGATGAAAGTTGTAGGTTAGATAAAGAGTTATCAGAAGTCATCGGATTTCGTGATTGTCAAGTAAAATTACGTAAACATGAGTGGAGGAGTACCGTATTTAGGGAGTAAAATCAGCTTGATATCAAAGTCTGAAATTCGATATGAAGGAATATTATACACAATTGATACCAAAGAATCAACGGTTGCTTTGGCAAAAGGTTCGTCTTTGTTTGGGTTTCATTGCGATTATTACCATCAAGCAGTTATAAAAGTACAAACGTGTATTGTAATAACAATAATATACTTGATAAAGTGCAGAAGAATTGTTCGAAACATATTTGACACATTAAGTTTAATGTAAAGTGCAATCCTTAAACTTAATTACCTAATGAGAATTTAATAATAATTATAGACTGGTACTGGTAGTGTATGATACAAACTAATTAACTTGTTATTGTCATTAATAGTATGTGACTAAATAGTGTAAACTATATTTTGTGTTTAATTGCTACCTTTTGTATAATTTAAATAACATAATGCTTCAGTGCTACTACTAGGGTTAGTTGGAGAACTGTTTGTATATTACTAGTACTAGTTTTATATTTTATTTTTAATTTCAAACTGGTTTTATTAAAAACATTGTCCACCAAAGCTTGTTTTTAGACTGTAACTTATAAACTAATAGTAATAGATAAAATTAAATATTATCTATGTTTGAGCAGTTAGATTTTTTATTAGTAAGTTGTGTTAATTTGCATATAAACTGATAAAATATAAAAATATAAAGCTTCAGTAAGACCTGAATCATTGTAGGACAGAAGAATAAAATGGGATTGTCACTAATGAAGTAACAAGATACTCTATACTCATACTGCACTACATAGTTAAGTAAAGTTTTATTAGAAATACTAATAGTTTAAGCGACATTTTTATCACAAGAAATTGTTTGAAAAGTAACTTTTTTTGTGCACAAAGTAGCATGTTTTATTTTTAAATCACTTAAAAACAAAAAAAAATTCTATGACAGAAAATTGTTGCTATCATTCATGGGTCATTTCTTTATTTCATTGTTATTACACAAAGAAACATATTTTATGAATTTGATTACAATATCATATCACTGACCATATTTTTTCAAGAAAATTAAAAACATTATCAGTAGCAGGGTGGTTGGCCTTTGGAATGAGTTACCTTCAGGCTTGATAAATATTTGAATGATAAGGACCAGTTTTGAGTTTTTTAGTGTTTATTATAGTGTATAGGATGGACTAGATGGAACAAAAGGTCCTTTGTTGTCCTTTAATTTTATAAACAGCTCTTACTCTTGGAAGGAATATGATAAAGGATTCTTATACAACCTTAAGTATTGTCCCATTCAAGAAATAAAGTAAAAAGTTCCATTGAAGTTTTAAAACTACATGTAGTTGAATGTTTTACATATTCTTAAACTGGTATTTTTTTCTTTGCAAGTACAGTTATGTGAAACTACACCTTTTCATTGTATCAGTCCAGGGGTTCCCAAACTAGGAGCTACAGGACATTGTTAGGGGGGGGGGGGGCATAGCAAACACATAATACTTTTAAGGTACTTGGTTTCTATAGATTCATTGAGATGTTCTCTTAATTTTCATGAATCTACTGTTGTACAGTTGTAATTAAATAAACTTGTGATTACAGAATGGATTTTTGTATTGTTATAAAAAGCTATCTATGTAACATTGCATTTTAATTATATCGCTATTTATTTTTTAAATGTAACACCCATTTTATTAGTTTGTGTAATGAACTTAACCAGAAGGTAACACTTGCTTCCTCCATACAAACTTTGAAGTATTGGTAGTTAGTATTGAGAAAGTTATCTTTAAAAAAAAAATTTTTCAGATGTTTTAAAATGTTGTAGCAAAATTTCCAAGCATTCGTTAGGCTTTTATTTTTCATTATGTATTTAAGATTTTACCATACTTCTAATAAAAGCAACTTTGAAAATGGTAAACGTGCGAGCTCTGGGGACAAAGATGCCAATTGGCAGATTTTATGGTATTGCCAACTAGTTTTTATCACCTGGGACAGTTCTTTAAAATGTGATGTTTCAGGTTTAGCAGTCCAAGTTTGAAGGAGTGGTGGAAAGTTATATATTCACAAATTTCATTGTTCAGGGTCTCGTTCTGTTGAGTTGTGCATTGCTGTTTATTCACATCATTCTTCTTCAGTATTTAAATTCAGTTAGGGATTTGAAAATTTTTATAATGATTCAAATGAAATAAAGTTCATTATACCAGTATCTAACCTTAATTTTAGTCAGTCTTCCAGTTTTATAATTGTAATTCAAAGATAGCAAAGTGTTATTTTCATTAAGCAGCTTCATGTGAAGAATAAAGAAGGTTAGATAAGTCCTAGGAACTTAGTCTCAACCAACATGGAAAGAATATCACCACTGAGATGGAGCTCCGGATTAGAATGCAAACCCTGCTGGTGGTAAAAATGTACGCAAACTGTTTTAGATGATGAGACAGTAAAACTGTCTGCTGTGATCCACCCCAACAAGTGATTGAGAGAGTCTGACACTGCAGCTCAATAAACCCCATGTTTGGCAACCGACAAGAAATGTGGAAGTTGTCGACATAGAGGCCGTTTGCAACAGCAGAAGGAAAGTACATAAACTATGCTAAATCTTCAAAATCTAGTGCTGATGAGGCCTTTTGTCCAACACCAGAACTCCTCAGGCCTGCTTTGATACAACAGACAGTAGTGGTTTAGGCTCTATTTACATCATGTTTCATGAACAACGACTGTTAGTGAGAACTAAGAGGTAAAAACAAATCACACAAAAGATTGACATACATTACTTAACATTTGTCAGAACTATAAACTCTAGCTTTTTTAATCATCTTACAGTTCGTTCTTTTGGAACCGAAGACCGGCCGACCGACCGTCCTGTTGCACCCCGTGATGAAGTTTATGAATACATCATCTTCAGAGCTAGTGACATCAAAGACTTGCATGTATGTGAGCCTCCGAAACCTCAGCCCACATTGACCGGGGGCTTGCCTAATGATCCGGCAATAGTTCAGGTAACCAGTTCCTGGGGCCGGCTCACCACTACTACCCCTAATCTGTCAGTATGTATGGTGAGGTGTTTTTGTTTTTTTTCTTGTTGTTAAGGAATCACAACATCTTACTCTTTATGTACAGGAGAAAAACATTTGCTGGTTTAGTTTGACAATATTTAGTTATGGGAAGTGTCATAATGGAAGCTAGCAATGCAGATGTAATTACAGTTGGTTATTTGTGGAATGTATTGAAGAAACAAAGTCCTAAATGACTGGACATTTAATTTTTTTTATTTAAAGTTCAATAATTTCATGGGTGTATTATTCAAACATGCAACGGAAATAGAAAACTGTGTGTGACAATAAGTCGGTAAAATTTGTTATTCCCAACAGAAGTCAGTTTTGTCTCATTGAAAGTTTAATCCCAAGTACAAATGATCACTTGCATCGTAAAAAAGTAGTTATTTCTCAAGTTTAATGTTTGTACGGAAAATACACGATACAAAAGTACACAAATTGTAATTTTCAATCTTGCAATTATTTAGTGTACGATTAAAGCTTTCTTTCGAAGTGATTTTAGCCCACTAGTCAGCCTTATTACTAATGTCATTATTCCAGCTATCTAATTCTTATGTGAGAATAACCAATTAGTTGAATGTAATCTATTGATGAGTCCGATTAACTGATTAGTAATTACTAGTGAATGGTAAGGCAGAAATGCAAGTTTGTGCTGTTACAATTTTTCACTTAGTTTTTGCCATTATGACAAATGTCTAAGACAAGCTTAACCCTACTAACATTTTAAGACTATCTTTACTAAGTTCAATGGCAAGGAATAAAAAACAAACAAACTTAATTTTAATACAAGAACAATGGCATCTACTGGAAGTTACTCACTGGTAAAACTGTTATCACTGAAAATTAGGCATACATGTTTCTCATTCAATCTACCAGAACTGATTCTATCTGATTAACTTGTCCAGCACACTTAACCTTTCAGACAAGAAGCAACTAAAATCCTGTCTTTCAACATTAACAGCCATTTACGCTGTGAACAAATACTGGTATTGCCTGTTATCCTAGAAGCATTCCTACCATTCAGCTTAAACTTCATACATTTTTAGGCCTAACATTCTCAGCAAAAAAGCTTACAAACTGATCATGAATAATGCTAATACACACACACACACACACACATATAATAGTGACTGGTTTAATCTTAAGAGCTGTGATAGTTAAATATAGTATAAACGCATCTGTTTGAAGCCCTTTTCTCTCAACAGATATTCAATACATTATTCTTATTCTTTCCTTTTGACACCAAGCAAGCAGTCCCTGTCACCCTCACTCCGCATATTGCTAAAACTGCACAAATGTAGATTAAACTTTCATTACACCAATACTTGACATTTAATAACGATAGTGGTACCAGTAGATACAAACATTGCCTTAAGAGAGAATTCATTTCTATTAAAGTAAATGATTTTTTAACTTAGTAAGTTCAAAGTTGAGCCGACTTTATAATTACTACTTTTATTTATTTTCTCTGCTAAAAACTTTACAATGAAACTGAAAAATTAAAGTTTTCTACAGCTTGAGTAATTTACACTTGTAGATCGAGTTCTTTCCTCCAACGTTTATCTGTACTGTTAGCCACAAAGTGCTACTTGTAGATGATACGGTATCACGAGATCCAGTAACTATTTTTTATTATACAGTAACTTCTGTCTTCTGCAAATATGACTGGTTTCTTGTAGCAGAGGGCTAAATAAGTTAAATGATCACTGAGTTTGGTTAGGTCTTCATTATCATCTCTTTGGCTGGGGTTTGTTGCTAATATTTGTAGTTTAAAATTTTAAAATGGCTCACTTATGTTGTATACACCTTTTACAAGATGGTGAAGATTTGTTATAATTGTTGTAAGACATTAGAATTAAGCATATTACATTTTTAAACACTGCATTCTTTATTTAATTCCCTGGTGGTTTTCAAGAATTGGAAGTGTCTAATCCCTAACGTACTAGATAAAGAATGTGGTGTTTAAAAATGTAATAGGCCTAAAACTAATGTTTTATGACAAGTAAAGTTAAAATAGCTCATTGTTTTTATATTTCATTAGTAAGTAAACATTAATTTTATGATCGGGCACAAGTTTGTAATCTGTTGAAGTAGGT
>NW_013671002.1:22900-27650 GCF_000517525.1 Limulus polyphemus | reverse complement strand
TTACATTTTTAAACACTGCATTCTTTATTTAATTCCCTGGTGGTTTTTCAAGAATTGGAAGTGTCTAATAAATCCCTAACGTACTAGATAAAGAATGTGGTGTTTAAAAATGTAATAGGCCTAAAACTAATGTTTTATGACAAGTAAAGTTAAAATAGCTCATTGTTTTTATATTTCATTAGTAAGTAAACATTAATTTTATGATCGGGCACAAGTTTGTAATCTGTTGAAGTAGGTCATGTTTGATTGTTAATCTACAATGTTTATGATGTGATGGTTTAGTTTTGCTTTATCTTAAAATGGCATTAGACTTTTAAAAAAATAGATACACTACAGAACATGCACTCATTAAAAATGTTAATTGAGGTTTAGCCAGGTGTTAAAATATAAATGCAGAACAGGGCTAAGTTTATAGTCGGCCAATAGACTACTACTGAGAAGGCTGTTAGAAAAAATTATAATTACGATGAGCCCCTTGACACCTTGGGCTCATAGGCAACTGCCTACTCTGTCATCTGGTTAATTTAGTCTGTACATATTTGGTAAGTCAGACATTTCATGTATGTTTTTTATGTTTAAGGTCAAGTTATTATGAATAGTTGGTTATATTTCATTATCCACATTCCAGTGTGTCAGAAATAAAATTATTTGAAGCAGGTACTATTAATTACCACAGACTAATCAATAAAGACTCAAATCATGTATAAAATTTGAGGAAATATACTTTACTGTTTTGGTTTGAAGTAAGATGAGAATAAGAAGAGGAATTTAATGTTTATTTATATCTGTAATATACACGCACAACCGAAATAAACTTATTGGATAACATAAAATGTTATTAACACCTGCCACACAAAGCATCTCGATGTGGATCCCAAAGAGTCTTTTTTTTCAGAAATGTTTGAGTTGTTTTGATTAAACAAAAAGACGTTTGGCACTATTTTCAAAGTCTTAGATTGCTGGACTGGACCCGAGACCATGAGAGCCAACATGGAGAAGTTAACATATAAATGTAAAGTAAAATGATGTAGCTATGTAACATGTTTGAAATGTTGTTACATGTGTTTGTGATGGTTTAAGTGTTAAACCATGGGTATAGGTTAGTTGAGGGAAGAACTTATCAAAATATATCCCACTCAGTTTGATATACCAGCTGAATTGGAGATTTGTCAGGTGATTGACAATAAAACAAAAAAATATGGGTACAGTAGGGGGTTGGAATCACACAAGAAATCATTAGTTTTGTGAAACTAACAGGCACAGTAAAGCCCAAAGATGCTGTGTCGAAGCAGATGCATCATGCATCACAAGATGATTCCCTGAGCAATTCTCAAAGTAAAAATGTTATTTCTGTAATGAAGAGTAAATATAAGAAGGATGGTATATTGACCAGTATGGTGTAGGAAGGATGGTATATTGACCAGTATGGTGTAGGAAGGATGGTATATTGACTAGTATGGTGTAGGAAGGATGGTATATTGACCAGTATGGTGTAGGAAGGATGGTATATTGACCAGTATGGTGTAGGAAGGATGGTATATTGACCAGTATGGTGTAGGAAGGATGGTATATTGACCAGTATGGTGTAGGAAGGATGGTATGTTGACCAGTGTGGTGTAGGAAGGATGGTATGTTGACCAGTGTGGTGTAGGAAGGATGGTATGTTGACCAGTGTGGTGTAGGAAGGATGGTATGTTGACCAGTGTGGTGTAGGAAGGATGGTATGTTGACCAGTGTGGTGTAGGAAGGATGGTATGTTGACCAGTGTGGTGTAGGAAGGATGGTATAATCCATATAAATTTCTTCATGTCAAATTTTAATTAATGTTTTTTTGTTGTTTTTTTTCCATTTTAGAAGTTTTGCTTGGCTTTATTCATTGATATTATTGAAATAACCCTGAACCACCAGTTTCCAGTATGACCCGCGCAATCCCCCGTTGACTGTACCATCTTAGACTCAGTACTAAAAGATGCTGGGCTGGCTCGTGTGGCAGATGTTAAAAGACTTAACAAAGATACTGTGTTGAATTGATAGTGGCTTGATCTCCATTGTAATGATCCTTCTGATGGTTTCTGCAAAAGATATTGCAATGTACTTGTGGTTGAAAATATTTGACCTTATTGCAAGTGTATTTGTGGATATTTGCAATCATTAGTAGGGCCACTTCAAGCTGTGAACTTCTATACAAGAGTGGTTTATTTTTGAAATCCAGTTATGTTCATGTGGTATATATACAAGTACAGTTTCAAATGGATTCCTAGTTTTCATTAAGATAGTTTTTTTTATTAGTTTCGTTTTGTATTATTATTATTATGCTGTGAAAACCTTAGAGGTATTTTAGATGGAGTAATGTAGTAGTATATAGTGTATCGGTTGTTTAAACTAATGGTTAGGTAGGTATTACCCACGGATAATAGGTTGCCAAATGATAAGATTTATTCCGTGACTTCTATAAGTCCTGCTACAGATAGCATTACAACTAAACCTTTCCATGCTGCACACTAGCACCAACATACAATGGGTGTGTAAAGAAGGTACGGTTATACATTTCTTCTTGCTAGAAACATTTGTTGAGCTACCAAAGAAGAATATTTGTTCCCTGTGTTATCGTGATGTTTCATCACATCCATTTCCAGCTGATAAATTATTTTAATATTTAAAAAAATATACATATATTAACAAGGCAACAACTTGAGTTATAAAATGTACTATGAAACATTTAAAAATATGGAATTTTAAAATTAAGCATTGTTTCATCCATCTTGTATACATTGCAAACCGTGGTGGTTCAATCATTGTCACGTGAGATACTTGTGCATCAATGTTTAAGTTTATAATGACTTTTTTTCTACAGTGTAGCTCTACTTTCATACCTTGATTTTAACATTGATGGGGAAAAGTTAAAGGTGTAATTCAGTTTTGTGTACATTTTGTGGATAGTAGGCCTAACAAAGATAATTGTCAAGATGGAAAATATGAGCCAATACAGTGATGATAATGATTTTTAATTTGCAAAAGTATCAAAGATGAGTAAAACTGAATGTTCAATGTTAGAGTACGTAGACCGCTACTTTGTTTGTTTTGTAGCGAGCTCGGTATGTGGCAGATGTAGTGTGGTTCATATGTTACAACATATTCTTGAAATTACTGAAAGGAAACCAAATTAAGATGTTAGTATCTATTTCACATATTCTTTGTGTGTTTCAGCACTCTGCTCCAGTGGCTGGTATGCCATTTCCGCCCACTTCTACCTTTAATCAATCGGCAACTTACGGACCTATTGGAGCCATCCCACCCTACCAGTCGTATGGCCAATCAGGAGTGCCTCCACATCTTCCACAGCCATTCATGGTATCAGCCTCACAATCAGGTAATAGAATAAAAAAAAATTTCTAAACTTGGAATTCTTTACTTATTAATTGTAATCTTATCACTTTTTTTTCGTTTTTGATAATAAAGGCTAATGTGACTATAATTATCTTATAATAATGAACTTCAGGGTCTCTTATGATGAAACTATTATTATTAGAATTGACTAAGTAGAGATTCTGTGTTAAGTTTTTCATAGGACTGGAGAATAATGGAATGTTTCAGTACTGGTATTTTTATTTAACTATATAGTTATAGAATTTAAGCCTGTATTGAAGATTTTTAGAGAACTGTAAACTTCATTTTCTGAAATGTATGAACTTTGTAATAATAATATTATTATTATGTTTTGTTGTGGAAAATTTTTGACTTTTGAACTTGACCTGTTTAAGTTTGTTTGACTTGAACTATGTAATGTTAGCGTAATTAATTGTACCGGTCCACACTGAAGACCAGTTACTTCTGTGGATTATCTGATAAATTTACTGGTACTGTTTTATCATGTCATCATAAAGTAGTGTCACTGATGTCTAGTGATGAAAAAAGGTAATTTATGTATAAAGTGAAATCATTTCAGTTCAGCCATAGAGCTAAAAAAAATTAAAATTGTTTGACACATTTTGATTGGTTAAAAGTTAGTTCAATTAAATGTGATGCAAGTTTCTAATAATGTTGAATACAGTACTATATAAATTCAGAATTGATGAACACCATGCTCTGTGTAAAACAAGATATATAAGTTATATTTTAGCCACCTGCATTTGAATATAGAGAATGACAAGACAGAGAACCAGGCTAATATACGAACCAACGTAAGCAGAAATTAGATGGGAGTGGATAAACACGTGTCTTTTAGAAAGTTACCTTAAAAATTTACTTAAACCACTTTATTATCAGTAAGCTTGGTATCAAAATGTAGCTTAACTTAAATTTATATTCGAATATTATTTAAGTTTTAATTTGAAGAAGAAATAGATTCTCATTCTTCACTTTCCGGTGTCGCGTTTATACATCTACACAATTTATCTAACATAATATAGGTTTTACCATTACAAACAGATGCTGAAAAGTTTCTATAACCAGTAGAAAGGGCTAAGTTCAGTGTACTGCCCTCTTAGTTCATTTCTTTTTAATGATATACATGTGTGTGTGTCTGTATATCATTTGTTTATATTTCAGGGGGAGACAGCAGTGTTTAATGAACTCATTGCAGTAATGGAATGTTTTTAACCTATTTATAACTTTGCTAGAAAGTCAGTTAAATTATGTAGTTCTTGGTGCAAGGTCACTTAAATCTGTTTGTGATATATATCAGAAAGCAGATGTGAGAAAGATGAGGCTGTTTGGATAAATAACTAGTTGTATTCAAATTTGATGACGA
>NW_013671002.1:19820-22486 GCF_000517525.1 Limulus polyphemus | reverse complement strand
TGAAATAAAAAAAAAAATAGCCCCCCCCCCTTCAAGTAGAAGTAATGCAGAAGTAATACAACTAGTTATGGTTGGAAATGGCTTGAATGGGTAATGATGACAAAACCTTGTCGAAATGTTGTACATTTGCTGTTATGTTAAACTGATATTAAAGTTTTTCTTCATTACCCATTCAAGCCATTTCCAACCATAACTAGTTGTATTACTTCTGCATTACTTCTACTTTAAGGGGGGGGGGGCTATTTTTGATTTTATTTCACATTTTTCAATTATATATGTACATTGATTTTATACAGTTAGTGGGTAGAGAAAATAAAAGGTAAGGTATTTGTTGAGGAGGGGAGTAGAAATTATGAAACTGTAAGATGAAAAATATTACTGTTCTTACTATGAAAGTGACATTCTACTCTGACTGACCCAGTAAAGGCTTTGTAATAGCAGAATGTGCTGCTAAACAACAGGTAGAAACACCGGTCTAGAATATTCTACTCTGACTGACCCGGTCAAGGCTTTGTAATAGCAGAATGTGCTGATAAACAACAAGTAGCAACACCGGTCTAGAATATTCTACTCTGACTGACCCAGTAAAGGCTTTGTAATAGCAGAATGTGCTGCTAAACAACAGGTAGCAACACCAGTCTAGAATATTCTACTCTGACTGACCCAGTAAAGGCTTTGTAATAGCAGAATGTACTGCTAAACAACAGGTAGAAACACCGGTCTAGAATATTCTACTCTGACTGACCCGGTCAAGGCTTTGTAATAGCAGAATGTACTGCTAAACAACAGGTAACAACACCGGTCTAGAATATTCTACTCGAACTGACCCGGTAAAGGCTTTGTAATAGCAGAATGTGCTGCTAAACAACAGGTAGCAACACCGGTCTAGAATATTCTACTCGAACTGACTCAGTAAAGGCTTTGTAATAGCAGAATGTGCTGCTAAACAACAGGTAGCAACACCGGTCTAGAATATTCTACTCGAACTGACCCAGTAAAGGCTTTGTAATAGCAGAATGTGCTGCTAAACAACAGGTAGCAACACCGGTCTAGAATATTCTACTCTGACTGACTCAGTAAAGGCTTTGTAATAGCAGAATGTGCTGCTAAACAACAGGTAGCAACACCGGTCTAGAATATTCTACTCGTGAACTGACCCAGTAAAGGCTTTGTAATAGTAGAATGTGCTGCTAAATGACAGGTAGCAACACCGGTCTAGAATATTCTACTCTGACTGACCCAGTAAAGGCTTTGTAATAGCAGAATGTGTAGCAACACTGGTTTAGAATATTCTACTCGAACTGACCCGTCCGTTACGGGAAACCAAGCATCATTAGTAAAGTGTCTATAAAAACACTATGATCCTTGAACTCATCCATTACGGGGAACCAAGCATCATTGGTAAAGTGTCTATAGAAACCCTATGATCTTTGAACTCGTCCATTACGGGGGAACCAAGCATCATTGGTAAAGTGTCTATAGAAACTCTATGATCCTTGAACTCGTCCGTTACGGGGAAACCAAGCATCATTGGTAAAGTGTCTATAAAAACCCTATGATCCTTGAACTCGTCCATTACGGGGAACCAAGCATCATTGGTAAAGTGTCTATAGAAACTCTATGATCCTTGAACTTGTCCGTTACGGGGAAACCAAGCATCATTAGTAAAGTGTCTATAGAAACTCTATGATCCTTGAACTCATCTTTTTTCTCTTTATTATTTTCTTCCAGTTTTATGATTTTATAACTTGTACTTTTAGGATGTCAGTTTACAGATTTTACTTTCTTTTATGTAATTAGTCATCGTTTTAACTGTAGGGAGAGCTTAGAGGGCAAAAGTAACGTTAGTTGGAATTTTGGGATGATGAAAACTATGACTAGAAAAAAAAGAAAAATTAGATCTGTAAAATTCAATCCTGAAAAGTGACGTCTGGAGTAATGAAACTAGTAGATAGTACTAAAGAAGGAAATTTGAAAGATTGTAGTGTTTTGGTTATGATATAAAATTGATGTACATAAACTTTAACAAAGGATTGTAGTGTTTTGGTTATGATATAAAATTGATGTACATAAACTTTAACAAAGGATTGTAGTGTTTTGGTTATGATATAAAATTGATGTACATAAACTTTAACAAAGGATTGTAGTGTTTTGGTTATGATATAAAATTGATGTACATAAACTTTAACAAAGGATTGTAGTGTTTTGGTTATGATATAAGATTGATGTACATAAACTTCTCTTTAACAAAGGATTGTAGCGTTTTGGTTATGATATAAAATTGATGTACATAAACTTTAACAAAGGATTGTAGTGTTTTGGTTATGATATAAGATTGATGTACATAAACTTCTCTCTAACAGGATCTAGATCAGGAACTCCCACACCCACACCTCAGCAAAGAAAAAGTCCTACTATGGATGCAGGTGTTCAGACATCTGGTGGTACCGTACCAACTCGTGGCGATGATGATGATCCGAAAAAGCAACGTCAGGGTGTGCCTCAAAGATTAACCAATCGTCAGTCATCAAGACCAACAAATACCCAAATAAAACAGTTGCCACAGGTTACACAGCAACAGTTACAACAGCAACAGAGAAAACAGTTTGCAACAAACCAGTCTGGACAAAATAGAGGAAGTAATATTCTTTTTTTTTTAATTTTTT
>NW_013671002.1:13988-19142 GCF_000517525.1 Limulus polyphemus | reverse complement strand
AAAATAATCTCCAGAATGTATTCACAAGGTGATTTTTTTTTATATCTAATTACTTCTTTGACTATCAAAATATAAAACTTTCCAATTAAATATGTAGGTACCTACTTGTACTGATTAATGTTAAGATTTTTATGAATGTAAAAATTCACATGCAGTGAAATATGTAGGTCATGTAAGATGGTGGCTCAGTATAAAATTAATTCCAAATTACTTTCTGACGTTCAAGTAAAGTTGGGACATTTAGTTTATATTAATGATATTGTAATGGAGCCAGTGGTTCAGTAAAATTTATGTTCTTCAGGGTATCAGCGTCGACCCAGGGGTCCCCGAACACGGCAAAATCTGACCGGCAAGAAAGAAGTGTTACGCTTTGAAGGAGAATATGATTTTGAACAAGCAAATGCAGAATTTCAAGAGCTTGAAAACAAGTTGGCTAAAACAAAGCTAGGTATAGAAAACTTAGATTCTGAACTTTGGATCGATTATAGAACTAGACAGGTTTTTTTTAGTAATATTCTTTAAACTTCCATTTTATTAAGAGTTCTTAACTTTTAAGTAAAGAAAATAAAATACATTAAACAGTTTTCTCAACTATTTATGCATAAATTACTTCTGCGTACATAATTTTTGTTGGATACGGGATCATTAATAACATACAAGTCACATGAAAATCTAAATAAAAGTACCCACTAGTCAACACTAAGGTCCTCTCTGTATTCTGTGTAGAAAAAAGTTATTTTACCTTATTTTCTTTTGTTGTCAAATCTTTATACTGAGTGGTGTAATATGTGGACCCCTTAATAGTTAGTGTAAAAACAAGTCTGTAATTTGAGGGTTAAGTAATCACTTAAAATCAGATTACTCTGAAACAGTAAAATTTCAAAATGTAGAAGAGGATTTTTAGACATTAGTAATGAGTTGACGTTAGATAGCTACTTGATAAAACATGTTTTATATTCGATAGGGTTATACTAACTCAGTATTTCTGTAATGTCTTATTTATACAACTTTCTATTTTTCTTCTCTCTCTGTGTGTATGTGTGGTGACAGATGACAAGAAGGATGACTCTGGGAATGAAACCCAGGCTGGTGATGTACAAGATGACGATGATGTTGTTTATTATGATAGAAGCAAGTCGTTTTTTGATAACATCAGCTGTGAAGCCTTGGAAAGAAGCAAAGGGTGAGAAAAACAGACTTCTGTCTTTTTGCTGAACACTAACTACTATTGTCAAAACATTATCTGTTATAATACATATGTAAACTGTAATGTGATTCTTCTGTTTTCATTAATTAAGAAAAATATACTCACCTTATTTCTTACTTCATACAGTTCCATCTTGTGTCATAAAAGTAAAGCCAATAAAATACAAATAACACTTCATAATTTTCATTCTTTATTTTCCTGAAGAAGAATAGTCAACTATTCGAAAGCACTTGAGTTTTAGGTCTCATTTTGAAAATATTCACGATTATTTTGATAGTTTGAGCTTGCTAACTGTTTACAAAACTGACCTGAAAAATGTTGATTTCCAGAAACTTGCAACGTGTAGATTGGCGACGTGAAAGGAAACTGAATGTGGAAACCTTTGGTTCTTCGGCCAACATGTCTCGTCGAAATCCCTGGCGTGGTGGTTTCAGAGGATATCGAGGTAGAGGAGGTGCTATGAGGGGTGGTAGGGGCGGAGGTAGAGGAGGTATGTCATGATGTAAGTTTAGATTTCATGATAATAATATCAGTGACTTAGAACAACCTTTGAGAGGACAGTTACAAAAATTCCTAAAGATCTAATTTCTACAGTAAGTGAAACTCCCGATAATGCTGCCCAGAAAAATTGCGTAACTCATTGCTTTAATGCATATATTATCTTGGAAGGTTGGTCACTCGTTCTGATTATTTACGAAAGTGAAGTTTACTTTTCAAATTAAAACTTGGGCTTTTCATATTTTAATCTGTAGTTTGTAATTTATGATGACAAAGGCTTTCTTTTAACCTAGTTTCAGTCTTTAGAGTTCTGTATTATAAGTTGATGGTATAAAATGTTTATATTAGTCGACAATAACAGCAGTGTTGTTATTGTAGCAACTCAGCTTATTATAAACAAACAAATAACCCCTCTTGATTGGTCTGGACTACTGTCGTCTACAAGTGTGGCTTGGAAAATCAAACTGCATTTACCATCTCCTTAGTGGGAGTGCTGCTCAACTGAGATCTGAAGCCTCCTAGTGGGGAAAATATGTATCATTACAGCAGTAATATGATTTACTCCAGTGCAATAATAATAATAAAGACATTCGACATATTTACTGAAACGTCAATTTGAATACAGTGCTACAAGTCAGTAACCTTAGAAGTATTTATAATTAGTAAAGCTACAACAATAAACATTAACACTTCAAGCATGCAGTAAGCTAAGATTTAAAAATGGAAATTAATGGATCTTATATGACATTCAAGTCACTATTTCACAGTATTATCTTTGAATCGAAGAGAGCTTTTGTTCCGTTTTGGCATGGGTGCTTGCCTCGACTCCTCGAGTCTTTGTTGATCCGGGTGCCCGAATAGCATTTAGTAGGAGTACCCGCCATTGCCTTTCAAAATCAAGATTTTTTTTATACTTGTGCACTTGGAAAATGTAACAGGAAGGCCAAAGTAAATTTAAATTTGACTTTTGTTTTGTAGTGTGTAAAAGATAACATAAAATCTTGCCATTTTTGGTAAGATACAGGTTCTTTTTTTTTGGGTTTTTTAAAAGTATCAGTTAAATACTTAAATTTTCAAAAACATAGAAACCTGTGAGTTCAAATGTCAGTCCTTCCAAAGACGTAGATCACTCAACGTACGTTTAGCTTTGCATGTGTAAAATTGACTTTACTGTGAGACATTATCATTTATTTTAGCCTTAAATGTTTTTTTTGCACGAACATAAAGTGTATTGAGATTTTGTATATTCAGTGTTTGTAGTTCATAGTTGGTTGTAAAGAAATGCTTTGTTGTACAAGAGGCATGGGTGTAAAGGTCCCCAGATATTGGAACTTGGGTCAGTTGGATGGTTTAAATCTAAATAGCACTTGATTTCGAGAGCTTTTCTTTTGTATATATATGCTCTTTTCTGAGACTATTTTTACAATATTAGTAACAGCAAAAAGAATAATTAGTTTCAAAAGTATTTAGATTTTTGTTTTTCTATTTGAAAGTTGAAGTAGATAGAATTACACCATTTCTATTAAGTCACGAGTTTTCAATTTGTGTTTTTTGTAATTCTTATCATATAATTTAGTTCAAACTTTTGTATTAATGTAATTTATCTGGCCTATTTTGGTTCAGTTGGTATCCTGTCTTCAAGTATTCTATTGACCTTTGGATTCTAGGATGTAGGTCAGAACTTACTGTTATTTTGTTATTTAAGCATATTGATGTTTAATTAAATTACTACATCTTATTGCTGTAATTTATTTGATTTTTGTTTTGTTAAATTTGTGACTGCAGAGACCTAAATGCACTGAGTGTGCACTTTTCTAACTGCCAAGCATTTCTGTAAATTACTTGTTCTCTCCACTCGCATGTAAGTTGTAAACAGAATAAATAACTTTTTGTCTAAATTGTGTCTTTGGGTGAAAATATTAACTGGAAATTAAAGAAACACTCAAGTCAGCCATCCAAAACTTCTTCAGCCATTATTAGCTCACAAGTCGGAGCTATTTACAGACGTGGTGTCTTTTAAGAATGTTTATGGAAGTGACTTGACATTGATTGACAGTGTCTGTTTTAGTGTATGAGCTTTACATGCACGAAGCTGCCGAGTTCAAAATGGGAGAGGTTGACACATGTTAATTTTCTGTTGTTTTTTTTTCTTTCATCCAGCATGACATTATTATATACAACATTTGTCATTGTGAATCTCTAGTTTTGTGAATGAATTAATTATCTATGAATGGTATTGGAGTATTTTTAGCAATTTACAAAAATCTTAAAGTTGATGATGGAAAATTTCTCTTATTGTATAGGAGGAGGGAAAAAACAACTGAGACTAAAGAAACTAGTCTACCGATCAAAATATCTTCAAAAGATGTGTTCACTTACAGTTTATTTGCTAAAGAACAAAACTCAGTTTTGTTATAAAAATAATTCGAATAATCTAAGGTACTTAATTACTAAAATAAAGTTTGTACAAGAACATTCATCTATCACAAAAGTTTTAAAACTAATTTGGTTTCATTTATTAAAATGTGATTCTTGTATGCAATTAAACAAATATGTTAAAGATGAAGATCTCTACCATCCGCATAGATAAGAGATATCGTAAAATCCATTATTAAAAAAATCGTGAATTATTAAATGTATTTATAAAATGTTTGGTTTTGAATCTTCTATTTTCAAATTTATCTAATCTTTTTATTTAGATTAATTTTTTTTTCACTTTTATAAATTCAGGAAAACCTTTAAAAAAAAACTCTCTCTGATTACCTTCATCAGATATTAAGTACTGTACAGCCAACAGTAACTGGTGTATTATTTTGGACCTGTTACATTTTAAATTTTGAGCTATCCTATTTTAAAATAATGTCATTCTAATATTGTTGCGTCTCTGGTCGTTAGTTAATTTCCCTTATAATTTCTTTCCGATGAAACTTTAGCGACATAAGTCCTTTCGTAAATAAAAGTAGTTTATTCATTCTCAATACAGCTTTGAAATTCACTTAATTTCCACAGTCACGCTATAATTTAAACAAACGCTATAATTCACAATGAACGACACACGCGCTCGACCCAACTGTCCGTCTGTATCTAGATTAAATTAACTGTTATTAGTTTGTTTTTCTTCAACTTAATCAGATATTAAGTTTTAACTTGCCATTCCTACTCCTACTGTATGTACTCAATTAGTTGAAAAGTAAATAGTTACGACAGCGGGAGTCACGTGACGCTAGTAACACGTCATATTCTCGAAGGTTCATGAATGCTAGAGTGTTTACTAGATATGCGGAATTCATGTATATAAGACCGCCAAGAAGTGACGGCAGTTGAATTGCAGACGCGTCTTAAACAAGACAAATACAACAAACTAATAACAGTTAATTTAATCTGTTTTAAACAAGACAAATACAACAAACTAATAACAGTTAATTTAATCTGTTTTAAACAAGACAAGT
>NW_013671002.1:11894-13040 GCF_000517525.1 Limulus polyphemus | reverse complement strand
ATACAACAAACTAGTAACAGTTAATTTAATCTGTTTTAAACAAGACAAATACAACAAACTAATAACAGTTAATTTAATCTGTTTTAAACAAGACAAATACAACAAACTAATAACAGTTAATTTAATCTATCGTAAACAAAGCGTTTCTTTGTAGGAGTGAAGAAAGTATACCAGAGGGAATTCTGAATAACACTGAGTTAAGTGCTGTATAGGAATCGGGTAATCTCTCAAAGACTGGTCATGAGTTAAAATGGGGAGGACACTGAATATGGCTAAACCTCTATAAAGTTGGTGTCACTATAAAGATACATGATGTTAAATCATGTAGTTCTCCACAAATATTTTTAATGGGAGAGTTCAACAATGCCCAAAAGAATGGTGTATGAATGTGTAACTAGAACATTCTACAACTGTTCCTTTATATTAAACTTGGGTGTTCACCTGTCTAAACTAAAATATGTTGTGTTTTCACATACCACAATGGATCTCTTTCTTTCTTGTCCTTATAAAGTTTGTTGGAAATGGGATAATTTGATTAGTTTCTAATAAAGAAAGGTGTACAAATATTTGAAACTTCTGTTCTCTGCTTGTTGTGAGCATTTTGGGGTTATTAATTAAAGTACGGATAGGTGTGAATGAAAAACTTCCAAACCATTTGTTACGAAGTTGTAATATTTATACAAACCTTGATGGAATGACGTGTTTCATTATGGAATTAGTTAGGCTAATGAGAGCTTAATGCTTCAATGCTGCATTTCTTAGCTAATTAAATATTTCTAACATGAGCAAAAAAGGTATATTTCATATTACTTGTATAGTTGCAAATCAAACCACGCAGGTTTGACATAAGGATAGGTGTTAATATTTTGTGTAGAATATCATACTAATTGGTTGTATTGAACAAGTAAGAATTTAGTACAGGAAATATGTTTGCCCGTCTGATTTTGTTAAATGTTATTGGTCTGTAATAGGGAGAAACTTGGTGTGAAAGTCCGTAATTTACTCCAAGAATATTGTTACGACAGCGGGGGTCACGTGACTCGAGTAACACGTCATATTCTCGAACGTTAACGTCCATTCCTGAAGTCTCGAGAGGCTACTAGATATGCGGTAGTCTTGTATATATATAAGCCGCCAAGAAGTGAT
>NW_013671002.1:5052-11097 GCF_000517525.1 Limulus polyphemus | reverse complement strand
TATTTTTGAAAATCTGGGGGGGGGAGGGGTCAAGTGACCCCCCTTGCCCCTTCCTGCGGGTGCCCATGTTTATATCGTAATTTTTTTCTAGATATTTCTAAAAGTTTCTCGATTATTACATCATTATGAACTTTTTAGTGATTGCATCATCATGATGAGCAACTTCCGCTAGGAAATATTTAAATTAAAATATTGAAAATATAGTTTACAATAATATATTTAAGTCTGGAACTTGTCTGTCCTGGCTTCTGAACTGTTTGACAGATAATTCAAAGAGCATGCCTAATCAAGATGTCTGGCATGTTAATTAAGTGAGCGGGTAAAGTTGTAAACGATTCTTGTCTGGTGATGTAAATGAATGACATAGTATTGTGGGGAGTTCTGATAGGTTTAGTATTTAGTATTGTTGCGTCAGCGAAGTCACGTGACTAGTATCACGCCACTCCTTCTCTCGAACCTTCGTGAATTATCGGGAGACTACTAGATATGTGTTAGTCTTGTATATATAAGACGTTGACAACGTGACGGGAACAGAGGTAATGAGTAATTGAATGTATGCGGACAAAATATTGTTGGCCACGTGAGACATAGCGTTGTTATAGAGTGACTGTTGAAATTAAGTGTATCGTAAAGTTATATTCAGAAAGAATAAACCAGTTTTATTTTATTTTTTTAAATAATTTGTTATGCCTCCAGTCGTTAGTTAATTAGCAGATAGCCCTCGTGTAGCTTTGCGCAAAATTCAAAACAAACCAAATCAAATATTTGTGGAAATAAAAGTGTTATTTTACAGTGAAATAACTTTGTGTCAATATTTCTCATTTCTAGTCAAATCAGACTTATTTACACTTTTCCAAGCAAATTACGGCCTTCTGTTGTGATCTTAATTGATTCACCCTCTAATGTTTAAGTGTAGCTTAGAATATTACGCATTTTCTTTATTAATCAATGAAGAGAAAACTGAGCGAGCTTAATTAAATAATCCACCCAATGACCAGAATATTAGATTCGAATCCACTTCGATATCATTTTTTCACTTCAGAAAAATCATTAATAAATTTGAAACGTTACATTTTCAAAATGTTAGTGTGATTTGTTCCTATAAATAATGTTTTAAAGGAATAACACTTTTGAGAACTTGTTTAATAACATCGAAAGTTTGTAAGGATAAAATAAATATTTAAAAGTATAAAGTGGGGCCTTTTTGGTCAACATATCAGCTGTATTATAAGCATGTGAGCTACATAAGCTTGATATGTTATACTTTTGAGGTAATTTAATAGTTTTTGTTTTACTTTGGTTAACATTCTTTGATAACTTACTGTTACGTTTCCGTTCGTTCGTTAATTTTCTGTAAATTCGTTCCAACGAAACTTTAGCGACACAAGTCCTTTCGTAAATAAAACTGGTTTATTCTTTCCGAATACAACTTTACGATACACTTAATTTCAACAGTCGCTCTATAACAACGCTATAACTCACGTCTCATGTGGCCAACAATATTTTGTCCGCATGCATTCAATTACTCATTACCTTGTTGTCCCGTCACGTTGTGAACGTCTTATATATACAAGACTAACACATATCAAGTAAATGCTAGGGCATTCTTGAAGGAACAGGATATTTCTAGAAAGAGGTGGCGTGATACTAGTCACGTGACCTCGCTGACGCAACAATACATTAAAAAGTATGATGAGCACAAAGACCGCGTGCCCCGGATTGCATTTCAGTAGCTATTAATTTTTCAATATGTGTAAGCTTGTTTGAGCAATGGTTAAATATATTAAAGAAATGTAGAAGCTGAGTTTTAGTAACATCCGTGTGATTAATATAGATTTACTTATAGATGATGAAATTGTCACTGTTCCTGGATCTGTTTAGAAGAAATATTACATAAAAATTAAAATAGGGGTAGTGGCAGAGAGGAAATAAATTATTTGTAGTTTATCATACGTTGTTTTATCTCACGTAAATTATAATACATTACATTCTGATTATTTTGTGTAGTAGCTGTTTCTTGGGGCCAAAGCTCTGAGTAGTTCCGGTAGCTAGCGAGCCCTTGTGTTAATAACTATGTATGTTCATTTATACAACAATTATTGTATATTTGTCATGTATTATCCTTAATTTAGTGTTTCCTTTTGACTTTTACTTACAAGACCTCTCACTATGTGTATGGTCGCCATATTACGTTATAATAGGTACAAATATCAAATCATCGAAATCTATCATAGACTTACAGTTATTTACTGAAATCCACCAGGAATCGATGAAATACTATGTTATTATATAGCAGTAATTAATATATTTTAGAACGAAAACCGTTAAACGAAAAGTTATTCCGCAACCGGGTTTTTGATTTTTATATAATACAAAATAATAACTAGCGCCATCTGTTGATATATGTTTTAATGTCAATGTGCAAGTTACGATAGGGGTGCTATGATAAAGCTTAAATGTACAAACGTAATTGGCAAACTCTTTCGTAATTTTAAAAACAGAAACTTATACGATGGCGCATCGTTTCATGACAGTTTCTAAAAGATTTGAAAATATCATTGCACGAACGGTATTAAATAAGAAAATAACTTTAACAAAACTGCAGGTGAGATATTTGAGGTCTTTTTTTTCTTCACTGTTGCTAACTTCAATAGCATTACTATAGCTCATTATATAACCTTTCTTTGATCATTGGATGATGTAACGAACATTCTTAACTTATGAAGTTACTTAGTGTTAAAATGATTTAGTATTCTGTTTCTAAATTAGAGCATACATTGCCAGAATATTGCTTTTAATTATCGCGTATTCGTTTGTGAGTAATAAAGCGTAAGAAATTATAAAAACGATATTTGACATTGTTTTTTCACTAAGTTTAAACATAAGGTGTTAGATCTATTTATTTTTTTAAATGTTAATTTTATTTGAGTTTTAAATATTAGTGAAATAAATAGTTGTTAGTATGAAAGTACATTCATGATTTTATCATAATCATATTTTTTCATGTCAAGCTTAACATAAATTCAGAAATTAAATTGTAATGCACAAGTCTAAAAGTTAAAACTAAAAGCAAGCACCTTGATAGAAAAAAGTATAGATAAGTGAACCCTCATTAAACCAAAAATCAACAGAAAAGTTTATTCATATAGGCTAAACTTCACAACTGTAAATTTAATCAATAATTCATGTATTCACGTTCTGAATCTTGATGGATAAATGTCTTGACACACATGCATTTCCTATAGATGCAGGATTTGGTAATATGTAGGTGACTCCACAAGTCTCAATATATTTCACTAATACAAGTAATTTTTATTCTGTAAGTAACTGGTTTGAATAAAATATTTTATGTAACAGTAATAGGGTGCTAAGTTTATTGTACACATGGTTGCATGTCCAATGTTCCAAGATTGCACCGTTATGTAAAATTTATCAAGTGATAACTTATACTATTAATAGTGTCCATGTATTCAAAATGACTACTATGAGAGAGTTTTCTTCAAGTATTTAATAATTATTTTTAAATTTAAATTGTAAATTCTAACAGAAACTTTCGATATAAATAAGTTATGGAAGACCTCCAGAACACGTGACATCTAAAGATGAAAAGGTGTGACATAGAAAGGCTGTTCCAGATTAGTTAGTACATAACTATCTTAGCTAAGACTAACCCTCATGGGTGTCCACGTAAAGTTTACTGGAGGGGGGCAAAGTAGTGTGAAATTGTGAAGTGAATAAAAACATTCATATACATATGCTGAATGAATAAGGAAATAATTATGTTTCCCATTTTCTTGGGGGGGGGGGGCAAGTTCCCCACTCTGCAATGCCCATGCTAATTCTTTTTTTGTTTGTTTATTGTTTAACTGTGGTGTCATGTTTCTCCAGTACACTCATTGCATAACTATTTCATTTACACGAGATTTTTTTACCAGCAATCAAAGAAAAACTTGGTGTGTAAGTACAACATATCCTTAACACTTGTTCTCGGGTGTATTTAAGATTTAAACACTTGGTGATAAACGGTATAAGAACAACTCTTTTTTTTTTTTTTAAACATTCTGAATGATGTTAGGAATATTGTAGTGAATATTTTCATTTCTTGTCAAAAGATTAGTATTTAATTCTACAGATATTATCATATGGTTTAACCCTACACAGTAAAATCAGGTTGTCTTGACAATACTTCACTTACAAAGCTATGAGGTAATTGAGAAAAAAAACTTTGTTTACTTTTGAATACTAATAAATGTGTCATCAGTAAGATACATATATTTCTCTAAACAGTTCATTCCTTTTCTTTTCTGTCATTGTTTGAATTTCTGAAAATAAATATGAAGCCCAATGTATCGTTTAATTCACCAGAAGTCACTGAGGCATACTGGCTTTAGGAATCCCACTCCTCATCATTAATCCTGGAGAAGGACAAATTGAAAGAACAATACTAGGTTTCTTATAGTGCTTGAGCTTATATATTTTGAATTGTTTTACCCACCACAGTGAACCTATATTTATATAGATTGGGTTTCATATAAATATTTTTTTTGCATTTCATTCAGCTTATTTACTGAATAATTCAGAAGAATTTGCAGCATATTCTTCAAATTCTGTATAAATATAGATTCAATTTGATGAGTAAAAAACATCCAAAGTCACTCTATAGGCTGTAAGAAATAATATTTGTAACTTGTGAAGAATGAAATTGAAAAGTCGAAATATTCGAGTAATTCCTGTTAGAGAATTATTTATTCAGTAATGAAAACACTGAGAAGACATTCAGTGAAATATTAGTTGTTGTTTTTTTGTTACTTTTAACAAGGAGGTTTTAACATTTACCAGTTCTCCAACATTTTTATTAGATATGCCAGAACCTTGAATTCCTGCATAAAACACCCGAAGCACTTAGTTTTCGAAATCTGTTACATCAGTGGCGACATCTCTGTGAGCATCCACCAAAAGGATTTGAGAAATACTTCCCTGGTGGAAAGAAAACATCATCAAATGCCAAATCAGGAGAGAAATCCCATAATTCAAGAGGAGAGCCAAAAGGTAGTAAGTGTGTGTGTGTGTGTGAAAGGGAACATTTAAACTTAATTTAATCAATGTAAGTTCAACAGCAATTGTATGTTTCAAAGTAATAACTTGAAGATAAACTTTATCTCAAAATTTTAAAATTATAACAAAGCTTCTTCACAAACAACATTTACAGTCTGCTTTCCATCTACTAACAAATAAAGATTTTGAGGTGATCCCACCCTTGAACACCCTATATCTTCTTGACCATGAGAAAAGCATTGTTGGTTGAGAAACAATCTAATAACTTTCGTACTTCGACCTTGAATCCATTTAGAATATTAAACATTGTCTAAAGCATCAACCTGTAAAGATTGTTTGAGATTGACTCAATAGGCTGGGAGTAATTAACTAACAGGCTTTACAAAATAGGGTTAAGTTAAATTCTTATCTGAAGGGATGAACATTTTTTCATTTGTGCATTGTGTTAACTGCACCCTGACCCAAACATGCACATTTCCATAAGCTTCACTTATCTACCTGTCTTTCGTTAAAAAGTTTCGTTTGTGATAAACAGAAATCAACAAACATTTCATTGTTAATCATGTGATTGATGGGGCTTGAAGAGACATTGCGAGAAGCTGGTCATGCGCCATCTTCATTTCAAACAGTTCTTGATGTCATGGGCTATTAGGCAAGGGTGACATTTGTATTGTCAAGACAGTTATGGATAGTAATGTCATTGCTGTTTCAATTAATTCAATTGTTAGTGATATGTAAGGTCATCCTGTCTCAATTAATTTGATTGTTAGTGATATGTAATGTCATCCTGTCTCAATTAATTTGATTGTTAGTGATATGTAAGGTCATCCTGTCTCAATTAATTCAATTGTTAGTGATATGTAAGGTCATCCTGTCTCAATTAATTTGATTGTTAGTGATATGTAAGGTCATCCTGTCTCAATTAATTCAATTGTTAGTGATATGTAAGGTCATCCTGTCTCAATTAATTCAATTGTTAGTGATATGTAA
>NW_013671002.1:0-4052 GCF_000517525.1 Limulus polyphemus | reverse complement strand
TTTGATTCTTAGTGATATGTAAGGTCATCCTGTCTCAATTAATTCAATTGTTAGTGATATGTAAGGTCATCCTGTCTCAATTAATTCAATTGTTAGTGATATGTAAGGTCATCCTGTCTCAATTAATTCAATGGTTAGTGATATGTAAGGTCATCCTGTCTCAATTAATTCAATTGTTAGTGATATGTAAGGTCATCCTGTCTCAATTAATTTGATTCTTAGTGATATGTACGGTCATCCGGTCTCAATTAATTTGATTCTTAGTGATATGTACGGTCATCCGGTCTCAATTAATTTGATATTTTTGATGGGACCACTGCCTGCTAACTAAAGGATTAGGTTCTTTTGGTTTGTGCAATGAACTAAATCCCCATATAACATAACCAAATAAAATAAGTTTTGATGGTGATATATGATGTATATAACTTCTGATGGATAGCACAAGTCCCTCTCTGATTATTTACACATGCCAAAAAATAAATTCAAGATAACATTAAGGTACATTCCCATAGATATGTTCAAAATTATAGACATACAGAGTGGTGATATCAGCACATACTCTTTGTCTGTGACCCAGAAAGTTTCAGACACTTTAGTGCCAAATCAACTGGGTTTTCACTTATAGGAGACAGAGTTTCTACTATCTATTTCAATTTCAAATAACAAAGTTTACTTTGGGTCCTACGTTTCAGTTAAACGGAACCGAAAATGCTAATTTTTCAACAGCATCTAGTCTTCATCCAAAAGGATAATTGTATCATGATAAATTTATAAGACAAAAAAACTTCCACTAAAAATTGCCGAGTGTTTTTTACTAAACATTTTTTTAGGCAACTTCCTTATTTAAATTGATTAGTTTATTTTTGACAGAGGCAAAATCTGTAGGTTTCATTTTCTTGAACTTGGACAATGTTTTTGTTCAGTTTTCTTTTTCATAGTAAGTCTTGTTATTAGCTATTAAGTTTTTGTGACTAAAGTGTTTGGTTTGTTTATGATCAGGTCATATTCCATGAAATGAAACAGTCTAAGAGTAGCCCTGAAACAATCTTTCTTTTGTTTGTATACGTTTAATGTCATCTTTAATGTGGTACTGTTTTGTTTTCTTACAGAGCAGCCTAAAGATGCTCCATCTAAGAGTAGCCCTCAGAAACCAAGCAGTGGTAAGCAGGATTCCCAGTGGCCATTCAACATCGGTAGCAGCTTCTCTGGAGGTTCAAATAAGTAGGTTTTGTATGTTCACACACATGTTATTCACTTCTAAGCAGAAGTTATCTAGTTACAATTCATTATTAATTAATATGTTGAAACCCTATGCAATAGGTTATCATAATTTGAATCATAATTGTGATGGGAATACCCTTAATAGTTTTATAAAAGAAAAGGATCTTGGTGTTCTGATTGATCAGTCTCTTAAGCCATTCAAACAATGTGCTGTTGCTAATGGCAGTGCGAATAGGATTTTAAGTTATTTTATTGTGTAGGTCACTGGTTAGGCCACATTTGTAGTATTGTGTTCAGACATCAAATTGTTGAAAAAGCTTCAGAGGAGGGATATTAGGATGATACCTAAGATTTAAATGCTGTCATATGAGGACAGGTTAAGATCTCTGAAATTGTTTTCTCCTGAGGGAATCTGATTGAAGTGTTTAAGATTGTTAATGAAACTTATAGTATTGATGCATCATCTTTTTTCATACTTAATGGTGAGAATAGTAGGACTAGGAGACACACTAGGAGTTTTATATTTCTAACAAGGTGGTTGACCTTTGGATGAGATGAAAGCAGTAAATTTAGAGGAGTTCAAGAGAAGGCTTGATAAGATTTTCATTTTAAAGTTTAGTTTAATGGATGGGAAAGTCTAGATGGACCAACTTGTTGTCTTTAAATGTTATTTTACAACAGAATTTGCTCGTATTTGTTACTGAATCATTTTTATATATGGTACTTACATGTTAGTATTAACTACATGTTAAGCAGTGGTTGGTAGATCTTTTTTTATGTATGGTACTAACATGTTAGTATTAACTACATGTTAAGCAGTGGTTGGGAGATTTTTAGATTTCCTCGTCTTTTGTGAAAAATCAAGAGAGCTGACTGTGTCAATCATCCTAAAACTGAAGATATGATATTAATATTAACATTTGATAAAACTACAAATAAACCTGGTGATAAACATAGCTTTTCTATATACACTTTTCTATCATTCTTACACATAAAAGTTAGAATGCGTTGTTTCATCAGTTAGGCACACTTGCTGGATTCAAAATGGTAAAATTATTAAATATCTCTTCCAAGTTTACTTGTATGTTTGTTTAATACTTATTACATTACCTACATCATGTTCAAGTGATAAAACTAATCTTCTGAAGGAGGTGGTATTAATAATAACTAATTATGAAGGAGGTGGTATTAATAATAACTAGTTATGAAGGAGGTGGTATTAATAATAACTAATTATGAAGGAGGTGGTATTAATAATAGCTAATTATGAAGGAGGTGGTATTAATAATAGCTAATTATGAAGGAGGTGGTATTAATAATAATAATATGTGTCTTACTAACAAAAGGTGAAAGTATCTAAATGATATTTAGTTTGCACTGTTAACTTGCTGGTGAAAGTATCTAAATGATATTTAGTTTGCACTGTTAACTTGCCGGAGAGTTTTTAGAAGTGAATATGTACTGGTGCAGAATGAATACTATAAGGGTTGGTCAGAATTGTTTATACCAGCTAGTTTCACATGCTTAGCCTACTAATAAGTTATTACTCTTATTGCAGAGGAGGACGAAACCCTTTCAGTCCAGATGATCAAAACCGCTTAATGACCATAGCTCTCGTCACAACAATGGGTGTATTAGGCCTCCTGGCTTTCAATGAGATGAGGTACAAAGAAATCACGTGGAAGGAGTTTGTGAACACTTACCTTGCCAGAGGAGGGGTAAAGAAAACTTTACATTAGAGTTTGATCATGTGAACTTCAAGAACACTTGTATTAACTTTGGAAATAAGTATTTCAAGAGAATCACTTTTAAAGAATTGCCAATTACCAAAAAGTAAACTCGAGTCAATTCTGAAAATAAAGAAACTTTGGGAAGAAAAAAAATCATCATTAAAAAAAACATTCTGTATCCAACGAATTTTAAAGAAACAAATTTAAAACTACTAAAGAACCTTGATCTTGTAAACTTAAATATAACAAGAATTGGAATTACTGAACACATATTGAGGAAGTTGTTAATTTGGTTGTCTTTATGGAAGATTTATGTCTATATTTTTTTTATATGAGATATCCGTTAAAATGTGATGTGTTCTTTTAGGTGGAGAAGCTGGAAGTTATAAACAAAAAGTGGGTAAAAGTTAAGCTGCTACCTGGGAATGCAGTAGATGGGAATGTAAGTGTACATTGTTTGTTTCTCGGGATTGAATTGGTCCGTCAGTTTTGGCCACTAATTTATCTTTTTAATTGGTAGTTGGACTGTCTTTCTAATGGTTATTCAGCTTTGTCCACTTTCTTTCCTTTTTTTAATTAGTTATCCATTTCTGATTAACGTTAGAGATTTGATGAAATCGGAAATCAATTTCCATTTCATGAAATTAGTAATTGTTTCTATTCGGAAATAAAAAAAATAACTTTGTTTGGATATGAAAGTTTATTGCTGAACTTACATACAAACTTTTAAATGATTAAATATCCAATTATATTGAGTAATTACAGTAATTCTTGTGTTTTATGTAACAGGTGTTAGTCGAACATGGTGGATTACATTTTTAACAGTCATTCACAAATTAACCCACTCGGTCAAGAATAGATCCATGCAGGCATATTGTTTCTTGATAATTGTACAATATATTCCCTATATTGTATCTACTTCATAGTTTAGAATATTTCTGTATCTGTGTCACAATATCTAACATTGGATTCCAAATGGTCGATCATTATCTGGTTCCTTTTGATTTTACGAAAATGGTTAATTGATTTCAAAATTGTTGTAGCCCTAGTTATTATCTTACCTTTCTAACAAGTTATTATCATACCTTTCTAACAAGTTAT
>NW_013671001.1:68533-69760 GCF_000517525.1 Limulus polyphemus | reverse complement strand
GAACATACTCCTTACATCTATTAATAAACTTGAACATACTTTTTACATCTATTTATAAACTTGAACATACTCCTTACATCTATTAATAAACTTGAACATACTCCTTACATCTATTAATAAACTTGAACATACTCCTTACATCTATTAATAAACTTAATATAACCCGAATGTCCACTTAATGGATATATTTTATGATGCTAGCTTTCTTTCTGTTATTGATGCTGCTAGCTTAGAATGTCACCAGTAATTTACGAAGTAATTATTATCATTTTCTATTTAAGACTTCTTCACAAAACAACAAATCGCTACTATAACATAGTTAAGTTGCAGTATATCTAGGACTTGTCAACTGAGGCTCTGTTTGAGCTTAAACAATCTGGTGATACTAAAGACTTAATTAGCTGACGGTGGATAGTCTGTGGTTGTAGGATATACAAGATGTTAAAAAAAGCCTTAGAGATGACAAAAACTCTGCTATGGAGCTCATCATTCATTCTAAGCCCATGGGGGTGAGGTGTGTGTGCGGAACCTGTTCTTTTGTTAATACGTAGAAACAAATTTGTATCGGTGTCTAAAAAAAAACTCTTTTAACACTCACATGAAAATACAAACAGAAAACAATTACACCGGTCTCCATTGGTGGCGGGTAAAGTTCAGCAACGTCAGGCTTTATTGTGTTCTTATTTTTATTCAATTTTCTCGGATCGTGCACTAGGCCTTGCTTCACTGATTCCTTATGCAAGTTCTTTCAGTTTAACGACCCATTTAAACGGCTTGTAATTATGCTACTTGCTCATAATTTCCCAGACAAACTTGAAACTTTAATATCAACGTCACACTGATATTACTGGTGTGTGAATTAATGATAACTGTACGCGGGCTTTTAAAGAAGCTAAGAGGTGAAGGGGTGTTTTATCCAAGCTAATGTCGAGTGAGTAATTTTGTAGTGTGTTTTATCCAAGTGAGTAATTTTGTAGTTTGTTTTATCCAAGTGAGTAATTTTGTAATTTATTTTATCCAATTGAATAATTTTGTAGTTTGTTTTATCCAATTGAATAATTTTGTAGCTTGTTTTATCCAAGTGAATAATTTTGTAGTTTGTTTTATCCGAGTGAGTAATTTTGTAGTTTGTTTTATCCGAGTGAGTAATTTTGTAGTTTGTTTTATCCGAGTGAGTAATTTTGTAGTTTGTTTTATCCGAGTGAGTAATTTTGTAGTTTGTTTTAT
>NW_013671001.1:63874-67533 GCF_000517525.1 Limulus polyphemus | reverse complement strand
AAGCTCATGTCGAGTGAGTAATTTTGTCAGTTAGTTTTATCCAAGCTAACGTGGGAATCTCACCTTCCTGTTCTATGTTTATAAGCTGGTCATCCTTCATTAAGAAATATTTCTATTGTATATAATTTACATATATATATTTTCTATTTTCCTTTCTTTGTGTACCACAATAAGAGAGGGTTTCATTAACTAAGTGCTAATTAAATAAGTCTAATGAACCTAAGTATAGAAACGTGTATCATTACAAAACAGAAAGTCACTGACAACAGCCAGACCTTCTGGGCGGTTATGCATGTTAAACATAGGCCTGGGGGCGAAGAGATTGACCCACGAGTGTCGGATTGAGAGTAGGCCTATGAATGTATGTATGGACAATGGTGCAATTGTCAGATGGCGCTCTCAGACATTTTGTTGTTTTTTTTGTAAATGTTTGTTGTATAATCGAGGTACAATAAACTTTATACGAAAAGAAGATCCGATATAAGAAGTCGCAGAGATCTCATCTAGCTTCATTTGACGTAAAGCAATTTATCCGGTAATTCTGTATTCTTATCACTAGGTGATGCATAATATAAAGAATTATGTGCTTAATATCGGATGCAAAGTTCTGTTAGCAATGAAGTAACAATTCATCATGTTCATTACCATAGATCATTACATCTTCGCTGTGAATGGTTTAAATGAAACTGGATAAATTTAATATTCTGGTAAGAAATCTAATCACACACAGGTAGAAGGAAATCCATGTTCATTTCATTAAGTTTTTAGTAATAATGATTAACTATCACTAAGGATTAAATGCCAGTGAGGATTAATGAGGATGAAGTGTCAATAAAAAATAATTGTCAGTAAGGATTAATAAGAATTAAATACCAGTGTATAATAATCCATGTACCATAACTGAGATGCGCATTTGATTTAGATTTTAGTAATAAGGATTAAATGCCAGTAAGGATTAATGAGGATGAAGTGTCAATAAGAATTAATTGTCAGTAAGGATTAATGAGGATGAAGTGTCAGTAAGGACTAATAAGGACTAAAAGATAGTAAGGGTTATAAGGCATAAAGTGGCAATGAAGATTAATAAAGATTAAGTGTCAAAGTGTCAGTAATGATCAATAAGGATCAAGTGTCAAAGTTATTTAATGAAAATGTGTGAAAACTCAAAGTTTGTGTTTTCTGTTGTAAAGATTTTTGGGTGTTTACTATATCATTGTATTTAAGGTATCACAGTTGCACAAAAGAAACACTTGGTTTAAATGAAACCTCTTCTAGAGAAATTTTTATTATCTCCCGCTCAAAAACGTCAAAGGAAAAGAACTCGTTTTAAAACTTCTCTAATAAAGAAGAAATAGTAAACGAATTTATATTAATTTAACACGCTAATTAGCAACTGGAAAGTCACACTATAGAATAAGGATAACAAGATTCCCACCATATAAGTTGGTTTAGCGTGGCTTAGAGGTTAGCGTTTCCAGAAAGTGAATCTTCAGATTCATGGTTTTCAACTCACTGTCGCAAAAACGCGCTCTGCTCTTTGGAGCCATGAGATAATAGTGAGAGTCAAATCCCACCAATCGCTCAGATAAGAGTAGCCCAAGAGTTGGCGGTGGGTGTTGTTAACTATCTGCGTTACCTCTAAGGATGCGCAGATTGCATTGTTGCAGATTTATAACAAACAAAATCTTATACACGATCTGTTACCAGAAGAATAAATATTAGCATCTCAGCTAAAACATTAAATTATACAAATAAAGGTTATTGCATCTGTCATGATAACAAATCTTGTTTTGTCAATCAAAATGTCCGACCACTGATTAGTAAGTGACAAGCGTTGTGTTCTTTAGGTTTGTTTAAAAGTTTAAATGCAAAAGCTTATGGTAAACTCTGTAAAGTGAACGAAAAAATAAAGAAAATAAGACGCCTTAGCGAATTAGATTTAAGCTGACAAAATCTAGTGATCAGGGCGTTTCTCAAAACCGTGACCGTGTTGCCATTAGGACAAGTAGGAGAATATTAATAAGAATCAACTGATATACGCAACTGTCATTTGTTGTATGCATTTAAAGGTAAGTCATTATTTAACTGGCACAGTTATCAGCATTTAAGTTCCCTTATCGTATCTAATGTTATGTTATTGTATAAGTTTTAGCCTCGTACAGTTTCACACTTGAAAATAGAAGTTTTTTAACACAACCCTAAATGATCTACCATGCAGAATAGATTTCTTTTTGCCTGTTAGCTTTTAAAATTATAATAAAAAGTTCAATCAATTTTAAAATCTCAACCCATACATGTAAATGCTTTATTTGTTTGTTTGAATTTAAGCACAAAGCTACACAATGGGCTATCTCTGCTCTCCCCATTACGGGTATCGAAACCCGGTTTCTAGCGTTGTAAGTCCGCAGACATACCGCTGTGCCACTGGCTACATTTTTGTAAAGAATTGTTAAAAAGTCACTTTTTCAGCATCACTTAAAATTATAAATTTAACGACCTTTCACGTCATCAGTCCAGTGGTGTTTTGTTATATTATTTACTTCATTTATTTAAATTTGTTTAATATTAGTACACATTTCAAAGTAAACTATAACTAGCCCAGACTAACTGGAGTTTCTTACTTATGACTCTCTCGCCCTCCGGTGCCTCAGCGGTAATCTTGACGACTAAGATTATGGGATCGATTCCTGCGTTAGGTACAACATTGATAGCTCATTGTGCAGCTTTGTGCTTATGATTGTTATTTCGTGTTGTATATCTACAAATTTTGTTTTTATAATTTGTAGTGCATACTGGAGAGATTTAAACATTTTCACAATAAGGCGAGAAAAAAATGACCTTTCATCTCCAGATAATAATAATAAACGCTTTATTTCAGCCAACGTTTCGCTACTAAAAGAACTACTAACCCTGATGAAGCCACAATTACATAAAGCTGGCTGAAATAATAAGTTTTTTTTACGGTTATCTGGTGGGAAACGGGTAATAGTTTTCTAACTTTATTGTTGTATACCTACAAGTTAGTCTATATGATTTAGATACGAAACGCCTCTTATTACTCTTCGTGATACTTAGAACTAACTTTGTTTCTAACGTTATGTTTGCAATCTAGTTTTTCAGACAGCTAATTTTCTGCCAAAAAGACTTTGTAGTAACTATGGAATGATATTAAATGTTGGATGAGTATTCTTCAAGGTTATGACATTACGAGAATGTTATCCAAGTTTTTACAATTTAAATGATCCCGCCAAAAGACTTTTTCTAAAGTTCTTGGTCTGAATTGTAAACACTTGGAGAATGTTTTCCAAGATTACAGAATTTGACAATATACATGAGAAAAGGGTTACACAAGATTAGACAGTATTAACTGTTGTCTTGAGGAGAGTGTTACATAAGATTAAACAATATTAACTGTTGACTTGAGGAGAGTGTTACACAAGATTAGATAATATTAAACTGTTGACTTGAGGAGAGTGTTACACAAGATTAGATAATATTAAATGTGGACGTGAGGAGAGTGTTACACAAGATTAGATAATATTAAATGTGGACGTGAGGAGAGTGTTACACAAGATTAGATAATATTAAATGTGGACGTGAGGAGAGTGTTACACAAGATTAGATAATATTAGTTGTTGACTTGAGGAGAGTGTTACACA
>NW_013671001.1:49630-62890 GCF_000517525.1 Limulus polyphemus | reverse complement strand
AATGTGGGGGCTCAATATTTCAGACTGAAAGTTTTTCATTAAAGAAACAAGCAAACTCCAGATCGGTATATTCTTATCCCACCATCTTTCAAGCAGATGTGTAAGAGCGATGTATAAGTGGAAATAGCTAACGCTGACCATAGTAGCCTGTTATTCAGCTCCGGACTTACCAAAACCTAGATGTGTTGTAGCCCTAGTTACATTCAGTTAATAATGAAGAAGAAAAGATGTCTTACAAGAAGAACTATAAAGATCTGAAATAATAATTCCATCTTTAAAGAATTATGTAAATTATAGTGTGAAAGCGAAGAGACATTAACGAAACAGGCTTTGGAGTGACGCAATGTTTTTTTAGCATCTTTCTGACATCCCTTCTTTCAGTTACGCAATTATGAAAGCAACAACTAAATAACGAATCGCTGCGGATTGAAATATACATCATTTTAAGGACTTTCGTCCGGAATCATAACAGAATGAAGAGGAAGTTGAAAAATGACAATTACTGCAATTAACATCAAGCATCAAAAGAGTAGCCCATCAGCGCCACGTAGATCAAGGTGATTACAGAGCCAGTTTCCTCTCTACACAGAAGCTCTCTTCCTGTCGAATTGGTGCGCCCCTGGGGTTGTTTTACATTGTGTGGATGAAGTTTAGACTTGGAATAATTCTTTCAAGGCTTAACATCATCACAGCTCAAATTAAGTAGTACATAAAACCGTAGACAAAAAAAAAGAAAGGAACACACCTTGGAAAATAAGAGGGCAGTGTACACCAATATAAAGAACTTGAAATGACTGATTTCTTTTATGATCTATAACAAAATAATAATAATTATTAACCAGCGAACAAAGAACCAAATGCTAACGTACATTTTGCTATATGACACAGCGCTAAAAACGCAATGTTCGTGCTACTAAAACACAAACTATGCTGTCATTTTTATGAAGCTTCTGTTCTTTGTTATATTACTTGTTCAAAACTTTCCTGTTTAGACGTCCCTGGACAACTGTGTTAGTTTCTTAGTTTACTCGTTTGATATATCACTGATTAATTCAGTAGACTTAATATTTTGAGTGGCCTGCGTTAAATTCTTAAGTGTTTTTTTTTTTTCAGGGCTATAGATGGCATACAAAAATTAGTCATTTTTCAAGGATATATATATGACGTACAAAAATTAGTCATTTTTCAGGGATATATATATATGACGTACAAAAATTATTCATTTTTTAGGGATATATATATGACGTACAAAAATTAGTTATTTTTCAGGGATATATATATGACGTACAAAAATTAGTCATTTTTCAGGGATATATATATAACGTACAAAAATTATTTCTGATGCTATATTTGTTTACCAGTTTTATGTCCCCCCCCACCCCAGTAGCATAGCAGCATGTCTCCAGACTTACAACGCTAGAAACCGGGTTTCGATACCCGTGGTGGATGGAGCACAGATAGCCCATTGTGTAGCTTTGTGCTTAATTTCAAACAAATGCAATTTTTGTGTGAACGATAAAACAATGTAATAAATGATTTTTATATAAGTTTTATATCATTTAAAGTACCCTAGTGATTATTAATACAATTTGTTGACCAATACTGAGTTACAAAAGATCAAAAATGGTAATTATTAAAGGTTCTATCAATAACTTATTCCCTTCAAAACCAGACGAAGCTCGTGAGGCGATGGGGGCTTATGCTCTCACTCTGGTCAGTAATTTTAAATCAGGATGGACTAAAGATGAATCTTAGGAGTCTCTCATCTGACCGTTTAGTGCAATTGGACTGTAAGGTGTCGTTCTAGTTGAAAAGGTCATTATGAACTTCAAAACCAATTAAGACACTTGACCTATACATCCAGCATGTTGTTTTCGAAATTTTAAACTAAAAGTATATAATTAACAAAAATAGTGCCCCCAGTGGCACAGCGGTATGTCTGTGGACTTACAACGCTAAAATCCGGGTTTCGATACCCGTGGTGGGCAGAGCACAGATAGCCCATCGTGTAGCTTTGCGCTTAATTATAAACAAACAAAAATAGTGCTCCCCAGCGGCAATTCTTAAGACTAATATCGCTAAAAACCGGGTTTCGATATTCGTGGTGGTCACAGCATAGACATTCCATTATGTAGCTCTGGGCTGAACTACAAACAAACAAAAAACGAGTACATCATAAATAGGCTTGGCATAGCCTGGGGATTACGGCGTTATAATGTTACGATCAATCCCATTATTCGTAGATAAAGAGTTGGCGTTGGTAGTGTTGACTAGCTGCCTTCCCTCTGGTCTATCACTCCAAAAGTAGAGACGACTGGTGCGGATAACTCTCGAGGAGCTTTGCGTGAAATTCAACAAAAAACATTATAAGTAGAGTATTTACATTTTCTACCTCCAACTAGCGCCCTACAGAAGAATAAATCGTTTGGTAATTTATTATCTTAATTTTCGTATTTGTGTTGCACTTAGTTTGATCTTACATTTTATTTTAACATGAGCGCGTAAAATTGTCAAAGATAGACAATGTGTTCTTTGAGAGAATATCCCATTACATATTAATGTTGACTTTAGAGTTACTTTAATTCTAGCTGTTTACATAAAATTTCTTTTTGAAGTTGGTATAATCCCATCTCAACCGGATGTTCCCACTGAGCGAGCAAACATGATTAGATTTTAACAATGAGATTTTTCTGTGAACTCAACTATGAAGTTTTAGTAAAATAGATAAATAAAAGACTAAAGAGACATAACCGTTGTACTGAGCGTGGCCAATATTGCGTGCCCAGACTGTGAATCCAAAAATTTATGGTTCACGTCTCGTTGCTGCAAAAATACACCCGCGTCGGTGTGCTATAAGAATGATGACCAAATAACTCGATTCAATTTCACGAAAAGGTAGGTGGCAGTAATTGTCTGTCATTTTAAAATATGTAACGGATATGCGCAGATATCCCTTGTGTAGCTTCGCACGAAAACAAACAACTATTGACCTTTTTTCCCACAATCCCCTTTCAAGACTGGTTTGCATAAAATTAATGTTTTAACCGAACGTAAAGAATCAAAAATCAGACATTAACCACAGCCTAAATACACTAATAAAAAAACGTGTTTATTACCACGGACTTTCACTGTTGATACTATACTAAGAAACATGCTCCTTGATGCGATTGTTATTAACCTTTAACATCGGTGCTTCATCAACATAAACTAAACCAGACCGGGTACTGGAACGTCATTATCAAGATCCATACTTACGGTGTGAATTAATGGTGTTGGTAGCCTTGATGTGATAATTATTTACTGGAATAAATGAACTTTCCACATCCTGACCATCCAATGAACCTAGAGATACTTATCTTAACGATGTTATACATACAGAAAGTTCATGTATGAATCTGTGTATTTACTTTAGTGCCATCTTCCCAGCAGTCCACGATCCCCAGATTGGGAATCCCTGGTAGGGAATCCCTGTACTTGTCAGTCTGTCTTCCGAAAAATCTAGAAGACAGAAATTAATGTAGTTTTCTTTAAAAGTTTTATAAAATGGCCGAAATACCGCAGTGTTTTAATATATAACACTGTTTTTTTGTTTTGTGGTTTTTTATTTTTCCCTGTGTGTCAGAATTATAGTTTCGATTTCTGGAGATTCTGCAAAGTTTTGTCATTGTTTTGTACTTTATGAGATAACTTTTCGTTCATTTCCTGGAGATTCTGCAACGTTTTGTCATTGTTTTGTACTTTATGAGATAACTTTTCGTTTCATTTCCTGGAGATTCTGCAACGTTTTGTCATTGTTTTATTTTATACTTTATGAGATCATATTTCAAACTCAATCTGGTTCCGTTTTATTTTTTATTTTTCTAATTGTAAAATAAAAAATATAATATGTCTGTTGTTTAAGCAAGACCCGGGTTGTTAGGGCTTTCGATAACCTGGGTGAAGTAGCTATTAAACTAATAACAGAGTAGAAGAACAAGATCTATAGGCGCTGATCAAGAAGAACAAAAAGTTTGGAGGGTTTTTTTAAACGCTAAGCCTCTTTCCTGTCCAATGTGAAGCTCCAGTAGGTGTCGTTGAAATCATCGAAAGGCCTAGAGCAACTGCAATAAAAAACAATACGATAAAAGTCAGCCTAAGGCATAGAAACGTGTAATCAATATTGATCAGGCAACATGTGAACAGCGAAAGACTAAATAATCTAGAGTGCACATGTAGGAGTTCTTCTTGAGCAAACATTTATGAAAGTGACAAATAACAGCTTCCGGTTCCGCTGAAACAAATGTGTTCGAGAAATACGAAACAAAACTAATACCAAGTTTTTTTTGCTTCCGGCCGCAGCAAGGGGGGACATTTTCATAAAACGACAGTATTATTTCAGTGAATTAATCTGCTCAAGAGGCATTAATTTACTCTGCAGGAAAATAGATTCAGACAGAAATGAGTGTGTTTTCTTATAGCAAAGTCACATCGGGCTATCTGCTGTGTCCACCGAGGGGAATCGAACCCCTGATTTTAGCGTTGTAAATCTGAAGACTTGTCACAGAAAGACTGGTATTTATCCTGACCACCAGAGCGGATGGTGCAACTTAGGCCTAGAATAAATGGTTGCTGAAAGTATTGCGGAATATCAACAGTATAGAGAGATTCTTCAGCAGTAAGTCTGTAGGCTTATAGGTTAATGTCAAAAGATACCATCTTAAACAGAAGCTAACAAATACAAAATATTTGTTTGTTTTGTAGTTAAGCGCATAGCTACACAATGGGCTATCTGTGCTGTGCCTACAGCAGGTATTGAAACCCGTTTTCTAGTGTTATAAGTCCACGGACTTACCGCTATGCCACTGGGTAACAAATTAAACTTGTAGGTCAACGTCAAATGGCACCATCTTAAATAGAGGGTAACAAATACAAAATAAACTTGCTGATGTAAGATTAACGCCACTTAAAATGTAATCTAAAGCTTCCTTGTGTAATAGAATATGAGAAAAAACGAAATAAAGATATAATTTAGGGCAGAAGTGTAAGGCAATCTCACATTGTGATTAACCAGAATTAATGCTTCTAATCCTTAGCTTTAAGACTTATAACATAATTGTATCTTACTGCGTGTGAACTACACGTGAATTTTATCTTATTGCGTGTGAGCTACGTGTGAATTATACTACTAAAGCTACGAAAAGTACAGTGTCTACGAGAAAGTTAGCAAGTGAATGTGTAGCGTTCTTTGTGAAGTTAGGTCAGTCGTTAGATCAGGAAACTGTGAAGTTAGGCGTGTGAACTACATGTGAATTTTATCTTATTGCGTGTGTACTACGATCCGATATTCTTATGGAAATGAAAAGTGGTGACATACGTCTGGACAAGGTATTTTTGTAAGTACGATAACACACAAGTTTGACCTGAGTTCTGCTTCATCTAGGCTTAGCCATGTGGTTAGGGTGCTCGACTCGCAATCTGAGGGTCGCAGGTTCGAATTCCACCAAACATGCTCACCCTTTCAGCCGTGGGGGCGTTATAACGTGACGGCCAGTCCCACTATTCGTTGGTAAAAGAGTAGCGCAAGAGTTGGCGATGGGTGTTGTTGACTAGCTGCCTTCCCTCTAGTCTTATGTAGCTAAATTAGGGACGGCTAGCACAGATAGCCCTCGTGTAGCTTTGTGCGAAATTCCAAACAAACTGTTTCATCTTGGTTCAACATTAATAGTCCGATCCACCTTTTGTTATCATTTTATTTTTCAGTTTAGAGCTTGTAAAGAAGATAACCAAGAAACCAATACCGAACACCTTGCCATATAAATGATGCCCTCTTTATACTATTCTTGTGAAATCAAGGCCCCCGAATCATTCTTTCTCATATTTATACTGCGCTTTACTTTACCCCCCCCCCTTACCTGTTAGCCAAAGCCTCGTTCGCTCGATTATTGCGGCTATAACATCCCTCCGCTAACAACGCCTTCCACATATAGATAAGTAGGTAATTTACATGGTAAAGTTGCAGTAATAAGGCCTAACATTTCACGTTTAACCCTAACAAAGGACTTCGCTAATCGAAAGAACGAACAGGAAAGTGTTCTATGAATTTATGAAAAAAAGATTAACTTTTTTTCGGGAATTAAAAATGTTTCGCACTGAAACATGACCACGAGAATTTTAACTAACTCTGTATAAGAGAAACGGTGAAATATGACGTCGGATGTATAATGGTGTGTAGATGTTTATATGCTGCAGGAGCGGGAAACATTGGTGAAATTGATTATATTATAAAGGAGGGCAACATCCTGGTACGTCACGCAATGCCTTGTGGATAGGTTTAATTGGCTCTGGTTTTCACTGTCAGCGGACTAATGATCCAAAACGCACTGCCACGATGAATAAGAAGTGGAGAAGTAAAGATCTGGCGATATAAGAATTACGAAAATGGCCATCCCAAATTCCTGTACCAATCTAATTGGCACCAGTTGAAAAATGGTGTTGAAAAAAAAATAGAAGCCAACTTATCTGCGTCAAGGTGTGAGATTATATATTTAAAAAAATGGAAAAAAAAACTATCGGATAACAGGCTCGAAAAACCAGGCATCATTGTGCCTGATCGATTTCCACCTGTAATTAGGCCTAGAGGAGGATCTACTAAATATTGATTACACACTTTGTTATGTTCCTAAATGAACATCTTGTACTTCTATTGAGTACAAATATAACATGCAAATCAACACTTTTTTATTTTTGCACTTCTCTAGAATATATGTAATGGATTCAGATGGAGGGAAAAGATCAAACTCCGGATTTTAGTGTTGTCAGTCCGTGAGTCTAAAGTAAAATGAAATGTTAAATTTCTTACAGTTTTCTTCGAAACAAACATATACGTGATATATGTATATATATATATGTTTATTTAAAACAGAATAGAAATTATTTGAATTAAAAATTTTAACATGAAGCCACTTTCTAGACAATTCCAGATTTGAAAGCCACGAATGACCACCTCTCTTAGAACATCCAGGCACACAACTAGTGGTGTGAGGCATTTTTGAGCTTTTATATCTATTAATATTATATTACATTTATTATTATTATATTATATTATATTTATTATATTATATTTTTTATTATTAGATTATATTTATGAAGCAAACAGAAAGCACGATAACATGGCGAGACAAAGAACATGAAGAATCTAAACATCCGGATATCTGACTATAAACAAGGACCGCATCGCTACTGGCGCCCTCTACAAGTATAATTAGCATGATCCTGTGTTAATATACATATTAAACTGTACGCCTCTATATAGTAAAAAACCCATCATTTAAACAAGTGTGTGACATTGTTATCAACATTAGCATAAACAGACTAGAAAATGGACACAAAATTTGTATTTCGTTTTTTCTTCTACCTCTATAATTTTCGATGAACTGCAACCATTTAAAAAAAGTGTGGATCAATTGAAATGATCTTTTGTGTGAAATAGTTGTAAAGTACCCTAGTGATTACGCTAAATGTTAGGGTGGTATTTTATAAACGAATTATATAGGCGCTGAATGTCAGGGTGGTATTTTATAAGATTGGTTTGAATTTCGCGCAAAGCTATACGAAGACTATCTGCGCTAGCCGTCCCTACTTTAGCAATGAAGGACTAGAGGGAAGGCATCTAGTCAACACCACCCACCACCAACCCTTTACTAACAAATAATGAGATTGACCGTCTCAATAATTTTATAAGATCCCACTTGGTAATGTATTTCTAATAAATTAAATTTATTTTAGCGAGCTATGCAAAAAAACATATTTGTGATGCATTAATTATTTTCTTTCTCTCTGCCCCCCCCCCCCAGTGTCACAGTGGTATGTCTGAGGACTTACAACGTTAGAAACCGGGTTTCGATACCCGTGGCGGGCAGAGCACAGAGAGCCCTTTGTGTAGCTTTGTGCCTAACAAACAACAATAGCTTCATTCTATCTATAGTTGAAAAAATAAAAACCTTCCATGACGTTGACTCTAAGACGAAAACACGTTTCGATTGTTTGAAACACTCGAAGGTTTTTTGTTCTTTTGTTCCAGAATTGCTGTGACTGAACCGATTTTATAGACACACGTTCGCAGAAGGAAAGTAGCCAACAGATGTCGCTATTAGAGAGCCTTCCTTTCCATGCGAGTTATACACGGAACTTCTGTGTATCCTATATTCCAGTTCAGTTGTTTAAAAATTCGATTTGTTTTGTCTTGAAAGATGATACGGTGTTTGAAGTTTCACTTGTTGTTGTTTTCACGTTGTGTTCAACTAGCCTCTGACAAATCAAACGTTAGGATGACATTCGGGGATAAGTATTTAACACACAGGGTGTGTGTTGTAGATCGGAATATTAAATATAAGCAAAACAGGAAGATTGTAAATTATAAGTAATTTTCATAAGAGCTAAGAATGGCTTGAAGAAAGATATTAGTCATAGATCAAGACTTGCTGGCGAACTCCGGAACTGAAGAAAAATACTCTTGAACAAGTGACTTGTGACAAACGAAAGACGCTGTTCTTATACAACCTTCATTTGACATCTATAATTAGCTAGTTAAGATAAAGGATTAACAAAAAATTACAATTAAACTTGTTGGACTTAATTGTAAACCAGGGAAATTTGCATGACTAGGTTTTGTAGGCTGAGCTTCTCTTTGCATATATTTACATAACAAGGTGCTGGTCACCAGGTGACGTTATCAGTCGTAACAAGCTTCACTGTAACTATGGTTTTTCAAACCTCTTGTTTCTCCCGGAATTACAATCTTATTGTAACTTACACGACTTCTTTATAGACCTTATTATTTTTTCGGTTAAAATGCATCAGAATAAATTAAGTTTCTTACTTTAATTATTAGAAATATTGTGAGAAAAAAAACAGTTTTAAACTGAAAGAAGTTAATTCACTCCATTAAATTTATGTTTTATGAGTTTCAATCAGCAATTTTCGAATTCGAATAGCTTATTCTTTGTCTATTCTACATTCTATTCTAACTAAATCTATTATTTCTGGACAACTATAAAGTAAAAAAAAAAAAGAAAAAAGATTGCTATAATTTATGATTACTATATGTGGTATACCGTTCATATGATGGCTGATGTTGTATTTTACTTATTAACATAATTTAAATTTTTATAACTCTATCTGGAAAAGTTCGATTATGTCATATCTGGAACAGCCTCGTGTTCTTACATTACAAAATTCAACTAATCTGTTCATATTTTATTTATCATCCAAGGTCGACGTAGTCTAGTGCTTAGTGAGCCGGGCTGTGAATCCGAAGATCCTTGGTTCGTGGGTGCGTAATAAGACTGAGTAACCAACACCACTATTCGGTTGGACATGAGTTAGCAGTTGGTGCTTTTGACTAGCTTCTTTTCCTACAACAATGTGAATTGGCTTTAATTTGTTATGTGAATTTATAAATATATATCACACTTCATTTTAGATAGTCGTTTGTACTGCTTAATTAAAGAAAACAAGCTAAAGTACCATATAAAACGTTACGCTTTAACTCCCACTAGAGGGCGCTTTTATCAAAACTTGCGTATATTTTTTACGAGAGACAGGTTCAAAAAATGGAGTTTCTTATCTTGAAACATAACGACCATTAATTATCATCAGAAGGCCATTTAAAAAAAAAATATTTTAGTTTAGTATTTCAATTCAACACAAGGTGGCATTAATGCTACAAAGTCTACAAATTTTGAAATCACAGTCTTTCGATTTGTACCAGGATTTTTCCGCTGATTAATGGTCTCGAACTCGAGAGGTGCATGGGTCCACAAAAAACACGCTTCGCAATTTCAGCTGTGATTGCGTTTAAAGAGTGACAGTCAGTCTTTCTATTCTATTAAGAGTAACTGCTTCAGGTGGTGGATGCTGGCGACTGGTTGCTTTTCATCTAATCCGCAGTTCATAAATAGGGATGGCTATATCTGAACTATGAGAGGAAGGGTTCTGACCTGACCGTTTATCCCATAATATACATGAGTCTGACTTGGTTTATTTTGAATTTCGCGCAAATCTACACGTCTCTAATTTAGCAGTGATAGACCAGAGGGAAGGAAGCTAGTCAACACCGCCCACCGCCTACGTTTGGGCTACTCTTTTACCAACGAATAGTGGGATTGACCATCACGTTATTACGCCTCCGCGGCTGAAAGGGCGAGCATGTTCGGTGTGAGGGGGGAATCAAACCCACGACCTTCAGATTGCCAGTCGAATGCCTAACCACCAGGCCATGCCAGGCCTAATATGCATAACAAGCCGTTCAGGTAAATAAACAAACTTATATCGTTGAATATTTTTATAATTTCTCAGCAGTTTAGCGGTGTTCCTTGGTGGGTGAGCGGTAAACTTACGGACTTACAACACAAAAATCTGGGGTTCGATACCCCGCGATGGACGCAGCAAATAGCCAAGGTGACTTTGCTCTAAAACGAACAACGAAACACGGTTCAGCGGCTCGAAAGTTAAAAATAACATAAATCACTTGAAATGAAATTATTTGAAAATACTTTAAGGCTTATTTTCTTGTGATTTTTCTCTTTATTAAAAGTAATTATCTTATGTTTAATAGCAATAAAAACACAATTATTATAATAGGCTTAGATTTATTTACAAATGAACTGAAAGTGTCCCTCATTGAATCTTAAACAATATGGACAATTTTAACATTAAACTTTCACGTGCTCTAAGATTAGATTAACTTACGTAATAACAGTGAGTTTATTTCCTCATGACATTGCCTTGAATGCGTCTTTAAGAGTAATTAGGCTTAGCTTTTATTTGTGGCAATCTTTTGGATTTTTTTTTTTATCTGTCAAGAATGTAAATTAAATGTTTACAGATAATTAAACTAGCTTAATGTTACTTTGTAGGTTTGTAAAACTTAACAGAAATATTTGAAAATAGATTTCTATTAACACAGAATAAAAACTGCTCTCACTGTTACGATTAAGCAATTGTCTAATTAAAGTTATTATCTGGATTATCTAATTATCTGGATTTCGAAATCATTCCTCGTGAAAGCTTCTTTGTTTGCATCTAATATTAAATTGTAAATTATAGTGAATTTTATAAACTACCCCTTTATTCCTTGCAACCATGTTCTCTGTAGTTTTAAGTTTAGGTAATTTCCTAAGGGCAGATTCAACCATCCAGTATGACCTACGAACGTGGGACGTTAACCCTAGCTGCCATCGTGTTTCGTGTAGTTACAGGTTTGCGTAGGCTTCGCTGCTGTCGTTAAAGTTTGAACATGGCGATTGTTTCGTAATGACGCTTCTTACGTTTATACATTAATAGAAATACGAATTATTCTGATTATGTTATTGTGACCTCAGGTCTGAAAGCTTTAGATGTGGTATAGTCAGTCTTAATGTAAAAGATCGCTTTCACAAAATTGAAAGTAACGGAAATAGGCTAATAGCATTTTTATTTATTTTCTAATTTCATATCATAGTCCCGCAACAAGAACTCTTCCAATAATATTTATTTTCGCTTGTTAAAATATATTGTCGTCAAGTTGATATTGTTTTAAGTTATGTTTTCAATGTTTTAATTTAGATGTTAGTTAGAGGGCGCATGTCGTTAAGATTGTAAAGTTTATACGCTTGGACTTAAAATATCTAGAAAGTTCTAAGTTGGACGTCAAGGATTTAGTGAACTAGGGAAGTATTGAGTAACAAGAATAGCTTACAAATACAAGGATCAGTGAAATTAAGTCAGTTATTTTCCGGCCGGTAAAGTGAGCTAGTGGTGAATAGTGTATGAGTGTTGAGTTTTTTTTAGTTTCAATCATTCAACGAAGATTTAGTGACATACTTGGATCCGTCTTAGTTAACGCGTGTAGTTAGTTACTTGATCAATCAGCCATAAAATCGTACAAGTAAGTTTATTTTTACGTTAGGTTGTACTTTAGGCCTACAAGTTACAATAGTGTACAGTGAAGGCAGCTTGTAAAAACGTTGAGGAAGAAATAACTTAATTCACCTAATAACCTAAAAGAACCAACCCAAAGAAAAAAACAATGTTACAACAATATTTTAGTAGTTGAATTATTATTTTATTTTACTAACATATTATTTTGCGAACTTATTTTAGTTGTTATAATTATTTTCAATATTCTTGCCAATTTTAATAATACCTACGTAATAAGTTAAACAGTGTCGTTATCAGTCTTTTTGTGACCGCGCTTCACGTTGAACATGCGTAATTAGAACCTATGTATTATCTTACTGTTTAACGATTATTACTGAGCCTCTTTACTGCCTGACGAAGAGCGTCTGCTTGAAACATTGCACAAAACAAACTAGAAAAAATTATCATTTAGACGTGTCAATATTTTTATTATAATTTATCCAAAAATAATTGACATGAGGATGTATTATTATTAATTATTATCCTATATAATTCGTTTATAAAATACCACCCTAACATTTAGCGCCTATATAATTCGTTTATAAAATACCAACCTAACATTTAGCGCCTATATAATTCGTTTATAAAATACCACCCTAACATTTAGCGCCTATATAATTCGTTTATAAAATACCACCCTAACATTTAGCGCCTATATAATTCGTTGAACCTGGGAAATAATTTCTTCATCGTTTAAATATTTTTATTTTGAACTTTCAATAAGATTGTTTTATTTACTAATTTTTGAAAAATGATATATTTACTTTTAATAACTGGATAGGGAAACATATTTATTGTCCAAAGTTTTCAACCTCGGGAAACACTCTCCTCACGTCCACATTTAATATTATCTAATCTTGTGTAACACTCTCCTGAAGTCAACAGTTAATATTATCTAATCTTGTGTAACAGTCTCCTCACGTCCACATTTAATATTATCTAATATTGTGTAACACTCTCCTCACGTCCACATTTAATATTATCTAATCTTGTGTAACAATCTCCTCACGTCCACATTTAATATTATCTAATCTTGTGTAACACTCTCCTCAAGTCAACAGTTAATACTGTCTAATCTTGTGTAACACTCTCCTCACGTCCACATTTAATATTATCTAATCTTGTGTAACACTCTCCTCACGTCCACATTTAATACTATCTAATCTTGTGTAACACTCTCCTCAAGTCAACAACTAATATTATCTAATCTTGTGTAACACTCTCCTCACGTCCACATTTAATATTATCTAATCTTGTGTAACACTCTCCTCACGTCCACATTTAATATTATCTAATCTTGTGTAACACTCTCCTCAAGTCAAC
>NW_013671001.1:45695-48664 GCF_000517525.1 Limulus polyphemus | reverse complement strand
TTGTTTTTTTTAATGAAAACCTTTCAGTCTAAAATATTGAGCCCCCAATTTTAGCGATATATTAGCCCTAAAACTTACCCGCGAATCGCTGACGAACTCCAACCTGGGAAATTAAAATTTATATAATATATTTTCTCCTTTCATTTACTGGTTTTTTTTCAGATTTTAAAGTAAAGTTATACAAGGGTTACGCCTTCTCTAATTTTGAGCTTATAGATCTATCTTCCTCTTAGTTCTTATTTTTGTTTGATCTAATAGTGGGATGTGAATTCACTCATATAACACAATCGCGGATCCAAAGTGCCTTTTTGCAGCAACGAGACGCGAACCACGAGTATTCGGATTCTCAGTCCGGTAACACTAACTATTAGGCCACGTACTAACCCTTTAGTTTACTATTCTTTTTATGATAATTTCATGAAAAACGAATTTAGTTTAAAATACATATGTAAATATTGCTTTGCTTGAGTCTGACAGTAAGAGTTTCATACCTTGGCTAAAACAATGTCTATGGTTCTTTTATTATTTGGTTTAAGCGCAGTTTTAATTTTATTTCTCTTTTTTTTTCCTTGTTTTGTTTCTCTGTTGTTGTTGTTGTTTTGTTTACGGAGACAAATTAGATTGAAATAAATTTTTTTATTCCTATTTAACTTAAAGCTGAAGTATTCGTAATATGTTTTGTAATTTCCTAACAAACAGTGAAGCTACAACGGGCTATCTGCTGTATCTACCGAGGGGAATCGAACCCCTGATTTTAGCGTTGTAAATCCGTAGACTTACCGCTGTCCCACCGGGATATCCTAACAAACAGAAGCAACATTTTCTGGAAGATCAAGAGCCATTTGTTGTTACCACCCTCTAACGACCGGGGGGTTGGACGGGAGAATGTCTTTTTAATGTCTTCTTAATCACAGGACTAACATAATCAATCAAATATCCTTGGTCACTACGCATGTCTAAAAAATCTATCCTAGTAGCCAATTTTCATCGTCCTTATAATTTTCAGAAACTTACGTTGCATTTAAGGTTATCCCTGTCATTTGGCCCTCGACTACAGTACAATTTATCTTCTGTAATCTACTCTTCAGCTTGTTCTCAGCGGAGAGAAATCTGAGGATGGTAATCCGCTAACTTATAAGCTATCATTATCTCAGTAACTTGACAATGTAAGACCTTGAACTTTGTACTTTCTATGACAGCTCCCTCTACAAATAGTAGTTTGGAAAGTAATGGAAATTCTTTATTATACATTAAGTAATTTGGGTTTCTTATGCACAAAGGGAATTACTCTGAGCATATATACTCAACAGTGAGTAATGTTTATGGAACATTGCAGTGGATTGTTCAGGTAGTAAACAATGGATCGTCAAACACTGTAGTTAAACTTCAGTAAATATATCAACAATGGAACCTTGGAGGCACGTTTTGTTCGTAATTACATTGCACAGAAGTAAATAGTAGTTGTAAACTGTAAAAATATTATGATAAACAAATCACGTGGCTTTATTCTTCCCCTACTAAAGTAATCAAACTCAAACTGGTTTCGCATCAAAATAAAATATCATATTAAACCTAACAAACCTCACCAGTAATACATAACTACCTAAAGTCCCACCACTAATACATAACCACCTAACAAACCTCACCAGTAATACATAACTACCTAAAGTCCCACCACTAATACATAACCACCTACAACCCATCAGTAGTACATAACCATCTACAACCCACCACTAATACATAACCACCTACAACCCACCAGTAGTACATAACTACCTAAAGTCCCACCACTAATACATAACCACCTACAACCCACCACTAATACAGAACTACCTAAAGTCCAACCACTAATACATTACCACCTACAGCCCACCACTAATACATAAGCACCTAAAGTCCAACCACTAATACATAACCACCTACAACCCACCACTAATACATAACCACCTAAAGGCCCACCAGTAATACATAAGCACCTACAGCCCCACCACTAATACATAACCACCTACAACCCACCAGTAGTACATAACCACCTAACCCACCACTAATACATAACCACCTAAAGCCCACCACTAATACATAAGCACCTACAGCCTCACCACTAATACATAAGCACCTACAGCCCCACCACTAATACATAACCACCTACAATCCACACCAAGAGATGTCGCTGGGCGCTGCCACACGGGGCTCGTGCCCCGATACTAGTTAACAGTTTTCCGAATCTCCAGTTGGTTTCTTAAAAAATCAGAATTTATAACCATGATCGATATTATACTGAAACGCCGAAAATTTCCACGCCTATGGGCCCGAGCCCCGAATATTTTATGTACCTAGCGATGCCTCTTATCCCATCACTAATACATAACCACGTACAAACCCCACCACTAATATATATTCAACTACAACCCACATCACATAGTCTTTTATAGTTGGCACAACAAGATCACAGTCTATATTCGACCATAATTTCAAAACTGCATGACATTTCTCTCACTACTGCTCTAAGTCCGTGACCAATTGTCAAAATTTATATGCTAAACAACTTTACACCAAGTAAAACGGTACCAGCCATCCTTAGGATGGTGTTTCCGTCCCCAGTCTTCCTAAAACGGCTGTAAACAAGAAAATTAGACTGACTCAGAAGACTGTGGTCCTCCATCAATAAGCTCCCGATGGGCAGTCCTCATCTCGTCAAGACCAACATGAAGAAGTGGAAGGCTATTGTCCAGGACCGTCTAACATGGAGAAGAACTTTGCTGCAATGAGCCCAACATGAAGAAGTGGAAGGCCGTCTAACATGGAGAAGAACTTTGAATGCAGTAAAGACTCCGTGAGATTGTTTCAAAGTTGAGAACTGGTACTTTTGGTTGACAATACGGTTACAATACTCTTGTAGCACATTTGATCAACCTCCGTGTTTTTGTTGACATTGTTCTATCAAGTTCCTGACACCAAACGAACAGTCA
>NW_013671001.1:34066-45120 GCF_000517525.1 Limulus polyphemus | reverse complement strand
ATTGTCCAGGACCGTCTAACATGGAGAAGAACTTTGCTGCAATGAGCCCAACATGAAGAAGTGGAAGGCCGTCTAACATGAAGAAGTGGAAGGCTATTGTCCAGGACCGTCTAACATGGAGAAGAACTTTGCTGCAATGAGCCCAACATGAAGAAGTGGAAGGCCGTCTAACATGAAGAAGTGGAAGGCTATTGTCCAGGACCGTCTAGCATGGAGAAGAACTTTGCTGCAATGAGCTCAGCATTTTGAAATCATACGAAGACAAAAAGCGGGAACGGTAGAAACAGCGACCAGATCGACGATCCAAGACCACCGGAAATACATGCCCAACCTCAAAGAGTCTATCGATCACAGATTGGCCTCGACAGCATTATGAAAGACTGTAATTTTTAACTGCGAGGGATTGCCAGTAAGTATAAATAGAGATCATGTTGTTCAGACCTAGTAGACAGTGCGGCCACAATGAATGCAGTAAAGACTCCGTGAGATTGTTTCAAAGTTGAGAACTGGTACTTTTGGTTGACAATACGGTTACAATACTCTTGTAGCACATTTGATCAACCTCCGTGTTTTTGTTGACATTGTTCTATCAAGTTCCTGACACCAAACGAACAGTCACCCACACACACGCGCGCGTGTGCGCAGTAGATCGTGCGCGATCAAGTAATGCGATTATTTTATTTGTCAATAATATTTCTTACTTACAGTGTGTTCTCTAACCGTCCATCTTGCCAATTCACGATTTGGTGAGTTGTATACACTTCGGCTCCAGTAATAGCCTATGAATAGAGTGTATTCGTTCTCCGTTAGAAATCATCCACAAGTTATGTCAGGCGACATGTGGTAAAGGGTTAATGTCACAAGTTATGTCAGGCGACATGTGGTAAAGCAGCGTTCACAATCTATGTCTATTTTCCACCCCTTTAAATCACTAGTAGAATCACATTATAATCATTATAAGCGAGTAAGTTATTTTTGTTAATGAATATATCGTCTGTTACGACCATGGTTTGGTCAGTAAAGACATCAACAGGTACCATCGTCTTTACTGATGAAACTATGTTGGTAATCAATGGAATATTTGAGGAACGTACAATTTTCTTTGTTCTCCTCAATCCTGCGATTATGGAGTTTCACCAAGTTCCGACGGTTTCAAGTATTAGTTATTTTTTTTAGTATCGAAGTAAGATGTAAATAACTTTATAGATGATGTAGAAAGATTTGATTTCTAGTTCAATTTGAGAATCAAAAATTGTTGGATATATGGTTTGGAAATTACGTTTCCAATATAATACAAGCAGTTATCATTTAGATATTTAATAATTTGTTTCTGCGTTGTTTGACATATCCTAAATGAAATATGTGTTAGTTTTAGCATACCTTAGCTTTGCAATGTTAGTTTTAGCATACCTTAGCTCTGCAATGTTAGTTTTAGCAAAATGTAGTTCTGTAATTACTCTATGCTTTTACACTATCAATTATTTCACCTTCCTTCATTTTAAAACTGTTCAACAATTACTTCACCTTCCTTCATTTTAAAACTGTCCAACAATTATTTCACCTTCCTTCATTTTAAAACTGTCCAACAATTACTTCACCTTCCTTCATTTTAAAAATGTCCAACAATTACTTCACCTTCCTTCATTTTAAAACTGTCCAACAATTACTTCACCTTCCTTCATTTTAAAACTGTCCAACAATTACTTCACCTTCCTTCGTTTTAGAACTGTTCAACAATTACTTCACCTTCCTTCATTTTAAAACTATCCAACAATTACTTCACCTTCCTTCATTTTAGAACTGTTCAACAATTACTTCACCTTCCTTCATTTTAGAACTGTTCAACAATTACTTCACCTTCCTTCATTTTAGAACTGTCCAACAATTACTTCACCTTCCTTCATTTTAGAACTGTCCAACAATTACTTCACCTTCCTTCATTTTAGAACTGTTCAACAATTACTTCATTTTCCTTCATTTTAGAATTGTCCAACAATTACTTCACCTTCCTTCATTTTAAAACTGTCCAACAATTACTTCACCTTCCTTCATTTTAAAACTGTTTAACAATTACTTCACCTACCTTCATTTTAGAACTGTCCAACAATTACTTCACCTTCCTTCATTTTAAAACTGTCCAACAATTACTTCACCTTCCTTCATTTTAGAACTGTTCAACAATTACTTCATTTTCCTTCATTTTAGAACTGTTCAACAATTACTTCACCTTCCTTCATTTTAGAACTGTTCAACTATTACTTCGCAGCTAAAGAAATTCAATACAAATCTATATGCTTAGATTTGTATCTATAGAGAGAAATCTGACACGGTCCTCTTATTTTATTATATTAATAATAGTTGTAAGATACATCGAGATGGATAGGTAGAAAAATAGATTTAAAAAATAGCGTTATCGCCGTAATAATGTTGCTTTGAGTTGTGTATATCCCACCAAATGTATTCAGTTGCCACAAGATGACGCTGTAACATGTAAACTTATTAATAAAAAAAAAAAAAAACAGAAAAGAAATGAGGAACGACACTGTTAAAGGTACAATAAAATATTTAAATTTTATAATTCTTATGTGTATTTCTTATTTTATTTTGACTTGTTTGTTGTTAAGCGCAAAGCAACGCGAGGGGGCTATCTGTCCTTTACCTAACGAAACCCATATTTAAGCGTTGTAAGCATACAGACTAGCCGCTGCGCCATTGAAGGAGGACTATATTTCTTATTGGTTAATTATTATTTTTTATTAAGCATGAGGTGTGATCTTAATAACTGGTTTATTTTTATATTTGTAATCATCTTGATAAAGCTAATCTATATGAAATTTGCTCTATTTATAAATATTTGTTTTTTGAGGGATCATATCGCTATAAGTCATTTTACATTTAGGTAACGAAAACAGTTGCCGCAATATACAAAATTTATTTAAATTTATTTTTTTCTAATTTTTCGTATTAAACATTTAGAAACTGTCCATCTTTCCATAATGTTCAGGTATTTATTTTTTATATTTTCATGTGTGAATTTTTCAAGTTTTATATCTGAAATCGAATAGAGGGTCGACACCACTCTTAATTGACATGACAATCTTGGCAAAGTATTACCAAATGTAATAACCTAATAAGTAAAGATTAACATTTAAGTGTATGGATATCAAAAAGTGTGACGTAAGAGCTCTCTGCAACCATGATCGCTAACCATTTTACACGATGTAAATATTGACAATAAGGACACCAACAGTGTTCCGGTGAATTTATTTTAATTCTTCTGATCATTTACAAAAGTAGTAGTAGTACAAAAAAAGGAAATGATTCATAATTACTGAGCATTTCACTGCGATCAGGTACAACACAGATTTACAGATCGTTCAAATCACTGACAAATATTAATTTAAATTTATAAAAGAAACGAACTTTACATACGAATCGGGTCGTGTCTATACATAAATCAATTTCTCTTACCATTCCAAACACGTAGGAACAGAACGATTAACTACGATAAAATATTTCCATTGTTGTGTTAACTCTTTCACTGTTAAAATGTTTATACAACAATGTTTTTAAAGAGAGACACCTTTATATTATTGTTTATAAAGTCAGGAGTTTTATACATAGCTTTAGTTGATGTTTAATCCAAACATTCTTAGGATGAAAGACATTGAGTAATATAAACAATGCTAGTTCTTATTAACAATGGCACTTTTCATTTTATTTGTTGTTGTCCCCAACGTTTATAACACTGCAAAATTCTAAATATTCTCGAAAACTTCGTTACAAGTAATTACAAAAGAATACGATACCATGGCAACAGGATAGAAATATTTCGTGTAGGTTATACAATGTTTTCAAATATAAAACTTTTTTCTATAACTCTGAGAAAAACTTTAAATTTTATCGCCAAAACTTTTTTTTAAATAAATATTAAACAGATTTATAAGTACTTAAGCCAACTACTATAAACTTCGAGATATATAATTATTTTCAACAACTTGGCTGTACCGCTATGTACCGTTAATAAAAATGAATACTTTGAGAGAGATTACGGGTTTTTTACATATATTATTGAAACACGTAATTAGGCCAATATATAAGGAATTAATAAACGTTAATGAGATATGTCCTTATAAACGCATTAACTCATGAAACTTTTGTTCATCAGTAGTTTTTATAGTTAGAACTGTTAAAATGTGCCTTACTAGTAACTGCTAGTTGTTTCAGGCGTTGATTACGGGGGAGAGGGCAAGTTAGTGGAATTGCATTGAAATGCCATGTTCGACAAGATCTGCCGACTAAGTTTGTTGGTCGTTAATGGGAAAGCTTCACAATCGGCTGTCTGTGAATTACCCCCAATGACTCGGCGGTAAGTCTGAAGACTTGTAACGTTAAAAACGGGGTTTCGATACACGTGGTGTGTACACCTAAGTCTGTGTGTTGTTAATGGGAAAGCTTCACAATCGGCTGTCTGTGCTGTACACACCACGTGTATCGAAACCCGGTTTTTAGTGTTACAAGTCACTGGGACGGGGGTAATCCCGACTAAAAAAATTATATTTGTAGCTTAGTCACTCTGACAACAGCGATTCTAGTCATTTCATATAAACTTATTATTTTGTAAAATTTAAATAACGTGTTTTTACAGTTCGTTCTTTCGTAAGTTTTTCCTCGGAGATGTAACAAAAACATTCGACGTCTTTATATTTATTATAAACATTAGGGTTAATATTTTGTATGTTATCTACCAATAGTTGTGTTTGTGTATTGTCAAACTGTGTACTGTAAATAGTATTTGAACTGTATTTGACTTATTGATGAAGTTCATTTCTGACCCACCCGCCCCCCTCAAGTCCTTAGTAGACCACTTGATTGGGATGCGAGAGGTTTTGGGTTTGATCCCGAGCACAAGAAATACACAAAAAGGTTTACCACATTTTTATATTGAGCATATCGTATTTTATATCACACATTGTTAAACTGATATTACAACAATATACCTAAAAACAAGTTTGTGTGAACAAGAAGAAACTCATCTTTGGATGTTGATATCAAACAGGCACGATCATCATTCTCATCACAGAGTCTTCATATCACGGTACATTTCTGGAGAAGGCATATCATAAATATAACACTATACGTTCTCTTGTTATTAAGGCAGCATTAGAAAATGAAGGAGGTTATCGAACTGATCCCTCAAACACTGATAACTTACAACTTGCACGCCGACAATGAACAGCACATATTTTTAAACAACAACAACAAAAAAAACTGGCAAACTGTACAAGTGAAATATAAAATAACTTAAAAGCTTCATATTAGAACCAGCATTTGGCACAAAACAAATACATTATATTACACTAATTAAATGAAAACATGAAAAAACAGGTGGCGGTGTCTGTGTGCAGGAAGAGACGAAAATAAAAGGACTGTGGTGAGTCACATTTTAAATCCTCACTAAAACTGTGGTAGCAGCAATCCCCGCGATGAGAAATGAACTAGTCCACTTCTTTCTCAACTACGTGTTGTTTTGTGGATAAGATCTGATATCACTGAATACCCTTCTTCTAAATGCACATTCTAGAGCCCTATCGCTTTTGGGTCACCCTGTACGTGTAATTGGGTTTATATGTATAGGGCGAGTCAAAAAACCCTCGTATTACCTAGTGTTGTGAGGTAGGTGTGCAATATCGAATAATCTGCTATCATTGGGTGTTTAGGCATATTGGGGAACCACTTGTTACCTGACACGATGTCATGACATAAAGGTCATTCAAATGTTACAACTTTTATAATGACACACTTTACCTCAGACATAGCATGTGATTTGCCTTGATTTGATCTTTATATCATGACAAATAAAAAAGGCCTCACGTTTGTCTTTCCACACCTACTTCACAACAATAGGAAAAAACTAAGGTTCGCTCTATGTGTGTTCTATATCTATATAAACACCATATGATTGTGGAAAGATTTAAACATAACGACACCATTTTCTATATCCTAGTGCATAATAGTATCTTCTACCATAAACATGTAAGTATATCCAAAAATGGAGTTATAATGGGGCTAAGACACGTAACAGGGAATGAAAACTTGACCAACATCAGTGTCCAGTTACGAAGGAACTAGGCTTATGTGCTAAAAATTATATATATATATATATATATAACAATATAGGATTAAGTACAAACAACAAAGTTTCATTTTTATAGAGAGCTATAATTTTAGCTGAATCATTTCAAATTATTATGGACACAGAAATCAAAGTCAAATATCTAAACGTGTGTTAACGTTTAGAAAAATAAAAATGGCGCTTCAAGTTTCATCGATGGAGCTGTGTAAAATGTTTTACATATCATTAAGAGCTACCAGTCGTGATTTTTTATATTTTAGTAAAATCTACGAAAAAGTTCTGATGAATCAGAGAAATATCCATTTCAACGTTACAACATTCATAACTTAAAACAACACGAAGAAGATCTGGATGACCTCTCCTTGACCGCGCGTGCGACCCTAACGTCTCGGAAAACTTGAAGAAGTTCTCTGGTAGTTGGTCAAATTTCTCCTGAAATATTGGATAAAAAAGTTTTCACCATTTTTCCTTGTGAGAAATAGAATAATGCGCTCTTTGTTTGTAAACGGGCTATATGTGCTGTGCCCACCACGGGTATCGAAACCCGGTTTTTAGTGTTATAAGTCTTCAGCCTTGTAGCTGAGCCACTGGGAGGGGAGGGGGAGATTTTTATCGTGTCCGATCGAATTTGATAATCACCTTTTCGTTATTTATGGGTCACTCGTTTCTTTGTTTTGTTTTTAATACACTGATCAGGGGCGTACCTGGGCGTGATAATAAAATTTCAAGATACGAATTTTCTTTGATTTAAAATATTACACTAATTGTTTTCTCCCAACAAAATTTAGAGAAATATGAATTTTTTCGGAAGAATCCCCCCTTGGATCACCACGAGCGAGAGGGGGAGAACCCCCATCTCAAACCTTCCCTTCGCGCGTAACTCAAAATTAGGCCTAGTTACGTTCCTTCGGATTTTCTGATGACGTTCTATACATCTTCCAGTTTGGATGACATCAAAGTATAGCAACAAATGAGATCTTAAGTTGTTGTCACGTGACTTGGATGAAACAAAGATGTCTGTTGATTTTAACTCCACGTGATGGAACCATTAATGCTTATGTCTTCCACAGAAAGCTGCAACAAAAAAAATATACACTTTAAATCTGTCTCGTGCGTTCTTCTTTTAATAAGGTTAATATTAATTATTATAGAAACAAAAGTGTGAAGAATGATAATCTCTTTCACAAAACCACTAGGTAAATTTGTTTGTTTGTCATTAATTTCCACTCAAAGTTACACGAGGGCTATCAACGCTACCAGTCCCTAATTTTGAAGTGGTAGACTAGAGGGAAGGTAACTAGTCAAAACCACTCACCGGTTTACTAACGAAAAATGGGACTGATCGTGACTTCATAAGGCCCTAACAACTGAAAAGACGAGCATGTTCGGTGACGTGATTCGAACTCGCAACCCTCAGTTTGAGAGTCGAGCGCCCTTACCACCCGGACATGCCAAACCCCCACCAGGTAAGGATTAGTAAATTTGTAGCATAATTTATCAGGTGTTTAATAAATCTTTTTTTACGTTATTATTTAACGTTTCTTTGGAAGGGTTTAAAATCAGAAACTTATAAAAACTGGAAAAGAGAGAGAATTCAAACAATATATAATCACTGTCAATATTTTGGAAAGCTATGTTGGATTTCGCGCAAAGCTAAACGAGTGACCAAAGGGAAAGCAGCTTGTCAACAACACCTACCACCAAGTCTTCGCATACTCTCGTCTAACCAAATAATGTGGTTGACTATCACTACTATAACGGAAATAAGGCCTCAAAGTGTGGGTCGCTAATTTCTTTTCTTTCTTTTTTTTTTTAGGCAAATCGACACGACCACGCAACCTCAGCTCCATATTCTGGCACGCTAAATACTGGACCACGCTCGGAATAAAACCATATAAACGTTTTCCTCTCACGGCGTTAATTTTTTGACTAGTTATCTCTAATGGAACTGAATAAAGCAGATTTTTTTGTTGCTGTTTTAGAATTTAGCGCTAAGCTACACGAGGGCTATTTGCACATAGTCGTCCCTAACATAAAATTGATGGACTGGAAGAAAAAAAAACAACTCGTCAACAGCACCATATCACCAGCTCTTTGACTTGTCTTGTTTGATCGAACTGTGAGATGTGATTGCTACTCTTATAACGCACCCATGGTCCCGAGAGAGAGAGAGGAGAGAGCGCGTTTTTTGCAATAACGCGTCGTGAACCGCGAATCCTCGAATTCGCAGTCCGGACACACGCTATCCATTGGTTTACACCTGTCACATTGCACCACCGCACAGAAAGAATAAATTTTCTTTAAAAGACATCTTCCTTAGTTATGCAATGTTAAACTTTGTGGATGGTTGAACGTTAAACAACTGTTACAGCTGCCATCGTCTACCCCCATCAGTCGACATGTGGCAAGGTCGGGGCAGCCCCGAGGTAAAGAAGGGATGCTATCATCAAACGTCGTCAAACGAGTTATTAAAATACTCTTCTATGTACGACTTGTCTAGAAGCTGTAGACTGATATCAGGGTTATGTATTAGTCAGTAGCTAAGAGAAACACCGACCGATTACTAGGGTAGCCGCAAGGGAAACACGTACAGGTACCGAGTTTTAAGCTTCTATATAATATATATATATACTAATTATCATCATAAACTACGCATGCGCACATTGAAAAGGTAGACGAAAAAACGGGCCGAAGGTGTGTGTGTGTGTGTATATTACATGCAAAACTTTTTATAACAATCTTCTACGTACGTAAGTTAAACTTACAACACGCATTAGCACATATTATGCCCAAAATTACAACACCTTACACCTATTTGACACATTTATCACTGAAACTAAACTACGAATCAATTATAAGAGCCGAGTAAAGCTCCACAATGAATCAGCTAAGTGCATGGTTTAAAAGTCGTATAAACAGCTGATCTAAGAATATAATGCGATACTCTCAACCACCAAACACTTGTGTCTTTCGATAAAACAGGGACAATTTTTTTTTTCTTCTTCTGCTGACCGAGAGGAAAAGTTAATACAATTAATAATGCGTTATAATAATGCTTTTGCTAACAAGTTTTCAATTCGTGATTGTAGAATTTAAAAACTGAATAAATCTCGAATGAGAAAACCCGATAACTCGGAAATGAAGACCTTCCTTATTCGGGGCAAATTCAATCTGGTTTTTCTAAATGTACGTTAACGATTCTTCTTCTTCGATAGACATCAATGTCCCTTGGAGAAATTTCACCCAAAAAACGGTTCTTGGAGATATTTTACAAAAAAAGTTTGGGTTTGGTTTGTTCTTAATTGCGCGCAAAGCTATGAGCGCTAGTCGTCCCTAAGTTAGCAGTGTGAGACTAGAGGGAATGCAGCTAGTCAACAACACCCACCGGCAACTTTGGGCTACTCTTTTACCAACGAATAGTGGAATTGATCATCACATTACAATGCCCCCACGACTGAAAGGGCGAGCATGTTTAGCGACGGGAATTCACACCCGCGACCCACAGGTTGCGAGTCGAGCGCCCTAACCACCAGGCTATGCCAGGTCCTAAATACAATGCAAAAAAATCCTCATAATAAAAAAATAATATATATATATGTAATAAAAGATAATAAAAATGAAAATATTAAATATTTAAATCAATATCGATAATGAAACTGGCATTGAAAATGAACAGATCATAACTTACAAAGACATAAAAACCAGTTTCTGCCTGCTTCTTGTACTATTACCGATTCTTTGTCCTATGAAAAGGAAACACCAGTGTATAACCCCCCTAACAACGTCTAATTACCAATAAAAAGCCCATTAAACGAGTCCGACAGAGTAATAAACTATTGTAAGTTCTTGTTTAACTATAGAGTCGGGTAGCAGAACGATATACGAAAAAAATATAATGTTTATGAAGCTAAAAAAAAAAAATTAAATTAAATGAATAAAAAACTTCATGGAAAGAAGTGATAAAATGTGTAAATATTACAATTAACAGGAACGGATGTAACTGTACTAATGATGTAATATCGTGCTATATATAAGAAACTGATATATGCAGCTCAGTAGAGGAATTTCAAATATTGGTATTAACTACGTTCAACCATTTATCATAGAGACTTAACTACTGGAAAAACAAAAATTTGCAGGGTTTTTTTTTTGTTCTTTTCATTACCAAAGTTGAGCTTTGGGTCAGCAACTATATTCGAAAGGCAATGATCAAATGGTAACAATGACCACATAGTTTGTTTGGGTTTCTGAAGATGCCATCTACATTGGTAGCAATGCGCCATCGGATGTTTGTGTTGTTCACAAATGAGTCAAGACTTCTACTAGTTGAAAGAAAGAGTGACAGTTCCGTGTCTAGATTTTGAAACATAGAAGATGTTATCACTCAAACGTCAATAAGTATGGGTATTTCTGTAGTAGCTAATTTATGGAGTGGGAAACAATACCGGATTAAGTGCTCGTTTATATAGTGATCTTGAATTGAATATATTCCCCATAGCTTTATCAGAAGTGTTAAACAGAATCCCCATAACTAAGTCCGTAAACTGATTACAGGTGTTAAACAGAATCCCCCCATAACGTCATTTGTAAACTGATTAGAAATGTTAAATATAATCCCACATAATTTCGTCTGTAAACTGATTACAAGTGTTAAATAAATCCCCCATAACTTTGTCTGTAAACTGATTACAAATATTAAACAGAATCCCCCATAACTTTGTCTGTAAACTAATTAGAAGTGTTAAATATCATCCTACATAATGTTGTCAGTAACCTGATTAGAAGTGGTAAACAGAATCTCCCGTAACTTAGTCTGTAAACTGATTAGAAGTTTTAAAATAATCCCCCATAACTTTGTCTTTAAACTGATTAGAAGTTTTAAAATAATCCCCCATAACTTTTTCTGTAAACTGATTAC
>NW_013671001.1:30136-33066 GCF_000517525.1 Limulus polyphemus | reverse complement strand
AAACTGACTAGAAATATTAAACATAATCCTCAATAACTTCGTCTGTAAACTGATTAGAAGTGTTAAATATCATCCTACATAACGTTGTCAGTAACCTGATTAGAAGTGGTAAACAGAATCCCCCGTAACTTAGTCTGTAAACTGACTAGAAATATTAAACATAATCCCCATAACTTTGTCTGTAAACTAATTAGAAGTGTTAAACATAATCCTCAATAACTTCGTCTGTAAACTGATTAGAAGTTTTAAAATAATCCCCCATAACTTTGTCTGTAAACTGATTAGAAGTGTTAAATAAATCCCCCATAACTTTGTCTGTAAACTAATTAGAAGTGTTAAACATAATCCTCAATAACTTCGTCTGTAAACTGATTAGAAGTTTTAAAATAATCCCCCATAACTTCGTCTGTAAACTGATTACAAGTGTTAAATAAATCCCCCATAACTTTGTCTGTAAACTGACTAGAAATATTAAACATAATCCTCAATAACTTCGTCTGTAAACTGATTAGAAGTGTTAAATAAATCCCCTATAACTTTGTTTGATAAGAAGAATGAAGCAGAATCCCGGTAACCTTGTACACTGATCAGATGTGTTAAAAAGAATCCCCCATAACTTTGTCTGATCAGAAGTATCTCCTACAGATGCACAGACGTTTAACAATACCAAGAAAACCCACAATTAAAGCTGTATTTATCTTTCATACAAGTCGATACAGTCAACACCTAACACACACACACTCCTTTGAAGTTAACTTTCTTTTAACTGTATTCAGTGAATAAATGAAACTCATAAAATTTATTTTAATTTTAACTCTGTTGCTCATTTGGTTAATGTATATATGTACAAACGAGATGTCAAAATAAATGGTATTGATATTTATGAGAAATAGAAATAGCTTGAGGCAGTTTTTTTAAATTTTTATTTTAGTTTCTTTTGGTACGCTTCACATCATATATCTTGAAAATTAACTATTTATTACTGCAGGGAGCATTTTTCTATGATTGCTCCTTCATGCCGCCTACCTTCGGGCCCCACTTATCTCTCTGGCAATACAGCTATTCACATGTCCAGCTTAACTCCATCATGCATATGGACATCATAAACCTTATTGTAGCATGAAGTCATCCATCCTGTTCCTAATACATCAGATTATACAGTGAATTCCTTGTAAGGCAGCCCTTCTTTTTGGTTTCGAAACCAGGTCTAAGCTATCAGCCACCTGGCAGCTTCTTATCACAATGGATAAACTTAACATAAAGCCATAAACTTACAACGGTCTGTCGTTGATCATTATCTTCTTATCCTGAAACAATAAAATGACATCATAGACCATGAAGTGCTGTAATTTTCAATTAAAAAGTCTGAACCATTTCAATCCCTTCTCACAGTTATTATTACCTCCTGCTGAAGTAAATCGTTTCATACTATCTCTGGTTCGGTTTGATTCTTGCGCAAAGCCACTCGAGGCCTATCTGCGCTAGTTGTCCCTAATTTTGAAGTGACAGACTAGAGGGAAGGCAGCTAGTCAATACCGTCCACCACCAACTCTAGGGCTGCTCCTTTACCAACGAATAGTGAGACTGACCGTCACATTATAACGCTTCCACGGCTGAAAGGATTCGAACCCGTGACCAGCAGATTGCGAGTCGAGCTCCCTAGCCACCAGGTCATGCCAGGCCCCATACTCTCTCTATTTTAGCATTGAAATGCAGCGGGAAGGCGTGTAAACTTATTAGAAAGCTGTACTTCTATCCAAGTTCTAGGAAGTATAGAGACACAGATTGGCCCCGTGGTAGATAGATCTCTGGATTTCGGAGTGGCGAATCTTGTGGTCCCACAAACTATTCCAGAGGGTACATTAAAAGAGTGATAGCAGCGGTAGGGTGCTGTTAACTGGCTTGCTTTTCCTCTGGCAGTAGTTAAGTATTGGGGACGGCGCCAGAACCTCAGTACTAGCCTTGCCGTAAATTCAAAATACAAATATAAACATACACTGAACGCCAGTTTAAATGTTACACCTAGTGAACGACTCATTACGGTGAATCATGGGGATCGAGTCAAAGTCCCGTTTCGTTCACCCGATCATCAAAATACGTGATAACAGAAGTAACCGGACTAACAATATGAAGTTATGGAATGATCTAGAAACTCTAGAATCAGATATGATAATCATTCTGGAACTTCCAACTCAAATCTACACACAAATTCCACATCATCATAATAATCATATCCATAATAATACACTTATCATTATCATTCATTATCCTCAACATTATCATTTATTATCCTCAACATTATAATTTATTATCCTCAACATTATAATTTATTATCCTCAACATTATCACTTATTATCCTCAACATTATAATTTATTATCCTCAACATTATCATTTATTATCCTCAACATTATCATTTATTATCCTCAACATTATCATTTATTATCCTCAACACTATAATTTATTATCCTCACCATTATAATTCATCATCCTCAACACCATAATTTATTATCCTCAACATTATAATTTATTATCCTCAACATTATCATTTATTATCCTCAAAATTATCATTTATTATCCTCAACATCATCATTTATTATCCTCAAAACTATAATTCATTATCCTCAACATTATCATTTATTATCCTCAACATTATAATTCATTATCCTCAACATTATCATTTATTATCCTCAACATTATCATTTATTATCCTCAACATCATAATTTATTATCCTCATCATCACTATTATGTATACATATGTGTATCTTGATAATATTTATTTAGTGATTAAGTAATATAGAATTACTTGGATCTTATGCTGTATTATGAAAAATAAATTCAAAATTTGATATGTTGTTTTACTAATATTTCTCTCGTCCTTTCTGGTGACTGAAATTTAATACATTTAATATATATCAGTCACCAGAAAGG
>NW_013671001.1:23167-29487 GCF_000517525.1 Limulus polyphemus | reverse complement strand
CCCCAAAAAAAAAAAATTAACACACGGGAAGATTTTAATAAATTTGTTAACGAAGTCCCTCTCTTCGGGGGAGGGGGGGTAGTATAGATTACACTGTGCAGCAACAGGCACAATAATTAGAAAAATCGTTACGAAATGAAAAGTGCAGATTATTGCACCAAATGCGACATGTTCGAGCCTCTTACTTTCAATCCCACGAGACATAAGTAGTCCAATCGATTATTATATGGAGGGTGAGTTGGTTTATGGTGTTTGGATGGTTTACTTTTTTATTCCGTTTCACTATCTGATAGATTTGTATAAAGGTGTGAAACTGTGTGAAATAGTTCATATTCTAATGTTTTCTCCTGGAATTTTAACGAAACGTAATCTTTTGTCAACTTATATGTAATTCCATCATATGTTTATCATACTTTATGGTAAGACCAGGAGAGTTAAGGGGGATGTGATTGAGGTGAAGGTACTACTACCGAGAAAACCAACTTTACATTGTATTCTAGTTATTTTACGTTTAAAGAACCGTTCGTGTCCAAGAGCTTTAGTTTATAAACGAGCTGGTGAGATAAAACCAACTCCATATTGTATTCTAATTATTTTACGTTTAAATAACCGTTCATGTCCAAGTGTTTTAGTCTATAGACGAGCTGGTGAGATAAAACCAACTCCATATTGTATTCTAGTTATTTTACGTTTAAATAACCGTTCGTGTCCAAGAGCTTTAGTTTATAGACGAGCTGGTGAGATAAAACCAACTCCATGTTATATTCTAGTTATTTTACGTTTAAATAACCGTTCGTGTCCAAGTGCTTTAGTCTATAGACGAGCTGGTGAGATAAAACCAACTCCATATTGTATTCTAGTTATTTTACGTTTAAATAATCGTTCGTGTCCAAGTGCTTTAGTCTACAGACGAGCTGGTTTTGGTTCGGTGAATCAAACGAAAAAACTTTTTGAATCGACTCATAAACTAAACCAAATCAAATGAATCTTTTTAATATGTTTAATACTTAGCAGCTTGTTGAGTTTTTAATAGAAAAATAACCATTTTATAATTTCGATTTATCTAGAACAAATGAGCAACGTTTTAACCTCTTACACAATCACATTTGTGGACAGATCCCCTAGCCAAGATGTTCTATGGCCAGGTTTCCCAACCTTTTGGACAGGTCACCTAACGAAGACGTTCTATGGCCAGGTTTTTCAACCTTTTGACGATGTTAACTAATCAAGATGTTCTATTTGACCTGTCCAAAAGGTTGAAAAACCTGGCCAAACCTGGCCATAGAACATCTTGATTAGGTATTAGTTAGGTGACCTATCCAAAAGGTTGAGCCAAAAGGTTGAAAAACCTGGCCATAGAACACAGGTCACCTAACAAAGACGTTGTATTGTCAAGTTTCTCAACCTTTTACACTCCAAGGCCCACTTAGTTATTTTGCACAATAGTAAATGCTCACTTGTTCAGTTCATGACTTGTTGCAACCAGCTGTATTTAATATTGAAACTAATATTTCTGTTTTTGTACTGTAATACAGTAAAACAAATACACTAAACTTAAAACGAAGCTAAAAATTATATAATTCTTTAAGTAAACTTCTACATATAAAGATTAGAATACATTGTTTCATCAGTATGGTAACCCCCGCTGTTAACAACCTTTTCAGCCTTTACGTGAACCCAATACTATTTCAAGCGGTTCGGCCAGCTTAGGAGATTCAGGCTAGTCCTCAATGCAAATTCTAAGCTAATAACGATAGTCAATCTTTATGATATAAGTTTGGTAACTAACGACAAATTGAGTTCAAATAAATATAACTATATTTGATATAGTAAATAATATTATTAATTAACTGAAAAAATAAATAAACAAAATCGAATACCTTATTTCTTAGCAATAAAGTTCGTCTATTAACTACTTTAACCTAACGTTTAAGGCAGTCACAGCTGTTCCGGCTCGCGGCGGCCCTCCAGTTGAGAATTAAGTGCCCAGTCTGAACGAACTACCTAATTTTAAGCTGATTGACTAGAGAAAATACAGCATTCACCGACAGCTCCTGGGCTACTTTGCCGAATAGTAGAATTTGACCTTCACCTTTACAATATACCCACGGCCCCAAAGTTCGAAGCGCGTTTTTGGCAGTAACTGACCGCGAGTCACGGATCCGAGTATTCACAGTCTAAGCACACGAACAACTCCACGCGCAGTCTCATTTTAACGATGTCAAACTATTTGCAAAACATTTGTATTGACTCCATTGGAACTAAAATCTTCGAAAATGGACCTGAAAAAAAAAAACCAAAAACAACACGAAACAAAGGTTCATTATGACCCTAGTTTCATTGAAATGAGGAAAGCATCGTCTACTGTTTTCGACAGATGGCAGCAGTATCGCCAATATCGCATGTCTGATCAAAAATCGGGCTACGTATATAGAGCGAGGTTGTAAAAGTTAGAAATATTAGTAATAGAAAGTTTAACGATTAAGTATCGGGCATATATTTCTTAAATAAATATACCACTCTGGTAATAAATAAAATCTGATTTAAATTTCATTATATTGTTAACACTTTCGCCAGATGATATTGTTTGTAGTTTCGTACGAAATGATTTTTCATCAATTAAGCTTTATTAATGATGAAGTTATTGCACGATAGATTTCATTTTGTTTGTAGTTAAGTGCACCGAAACATGTAGAGTTTTAAGTTTCTTTTAACTTATATATTTTTAATTTTTTAATGTTTACAAATAAATGATTGTGCAAGTAAAAAAACGTTGATTTTCGTTTTATTATTTTATTTAATCTTTTTGCACAAGAATCGTCTGTTTTACATATTATGTAGCGTTTTTCAATATCATCATCTAATTATGGAGATACAATATGACGTATCAGTTCATTAGACGGGGGAGACATGGAGGAGGATTTCAATCCAAATACCGACCACCGTGTCACTCCCCGGGAGATCCTAAGGGTATACTCGAGGTTTGGTGCCAATCGGTTCAGTGACTCGCCAGCTAGAAGCAGACACACACACTCACACACATAGAGAGTTTGGTCAAATAATGGCTTTGAAAACTATTTCTGACGTTTGCGTAACGACGTGTGTTGTGTGTCCGTTGCTGTGATCTAACACCGAATTTTAGTGACATAAGCCCTGAAGTTTATCGCTGAATCACTGGAGATGTTATTCAAGTAACTATTCTTCCATTAAAGATAACTTATTTATCCAGGGTCGAATTAACGCAGGAGCTTTAGAGGCTGGAAAAAGGGACCACAAAAAAGCTATAATTTATTTTACAATACCCAAGTCTCATGTGACATTATGGATCATGATAGAGCCCGGTTGTTTTACCAGCATCTGTTTTTAAAGTAGCTACTAGCTGATAAGTCCACAGTCATATGAAACCCTGTAAGTCGTCTTTCATACAGACGTGTAAATGAATAAATAATAACAATTTAATCGCATCATAGCGTTGCAAGTCCATGGTCATTGGAAATCCTGTAAGTCGTCTTTCATACAGACGTGTAAATGAATAAATAATCGCATCAGAATAACATGTTTTTATATAAGGTAAAAACTTCTAATCTGAAATCGAACCAGTCTTTAAAACCGTGCAAGAGGGTTTTAAGTTATTAACGGAAGAAACTGTGTACGTACGAAAGCCCCTCCTCCATATAAGTTAAATGGGTATACTTATAACAAATTAAACATTTATCCCAATTACAGTCGTTATTATCAAAACAGAAGGGATTTTTTAAAATACAAGTGACAACCAGGAAACACGCGACATAAAAGTAATATATGTTTTTTATTGCTAAGCGCTAAGCCTACCTATGCTGTGCCAACTGCAGGAATCGAGTTCTGAATTTTAGTGTTATAAGCCCAGAAATGTGAATAACTAATTGGTTAAAGATGTGGAAAGTATCATGCATCATGTGAGTCGATAATTTGATGCAGTTTTGTTTATAATTGTTTTTAAAATGTGGTATTAACTAGACCACAATAAAAACATAGTGCCTGTAACGTTGCGTTTTATTTTGTGATAAAGGTATGAACAAAACATCATCATAACTGTAGTTTGTAGGGTCAGCTTGTTTGTTTTAGAACAAAGCCACACAACCAATTTCTACGTTCTGTTCCGGGTTTATTGGAAGTTTCGTATTCATTGAGGTAAAAATTGAGTTACTTACTTATTGAAACTGCGACTATTTTGAAACGTATAAATGATTTATGACGTCAACGTTTTAGTTTACATCAGGATATCCAGTTTTGCAAACAAACTCAACTGGCAACATGATGAAGATATAAGCCGAAAGTCATTTTTACATCCAGATGAAAACAGGCTACATTCCAATCATCATTATTGGAGTTAAAGAACAAACACACTTCAGTTAACTGAAACGTATACTTGTAACCATAGTAACATTTCTACATGAACACCTCACCCCCCGTGATGTTACATCATTAGTTGGAGTCATTTGGCTCTGTGAATGTTATTATTGCTTAACCTTAGGATATTATGGACGACATTTTTACCGTGATGCTACATCATTAGTTGGAGTTATTTGGCTCTGTGAATGTTATTATTGCTTAACCTTAGGATATTATGGACGACATTTTTAAAAACATATTCCAATATTTACAAATTTCTGTTTTCTTACAGTGAACGCTTTATTGGCTGTTATAAAAACGATATCACCACACGGAATTCTGTATATACTATACCTACTGAATGAAGACAGACAATATCGTTTAGAAATAACCATATATCAGTCACAGTCTGGGGGGTGGGTTACATATACTGTCATTTTCTCATATGCATGACTACATACCGCAGGTATAAGGGGGGGGGGAGGAAAACACACTGACAACTATGTGCTTTGAGAAATTGTTGGCACGGGAAAGTTCAGTCATTATGCCAAGAATTTAGACACAACTAAGCTGGCCTCACCTCCCACCCCTATTATTAGACGCCTAAGGCTTGTTGCAAGTTAGAATATGCAGTGCCTTTTGGATCAGTGCACGTCTGTTTTCTAATTCTTTGGCACGGTCTCAAGCAATGCAAATGAACCTCACAAATACGACTTGCTCTGAACTCCCAAATAATGTAGTTCAGAAAAAAGGTGTAAGTCATGTACCAGCTCGGCCGGCAGACATTCCCTCGTTACGGTAATGGCTCGAACAGGGTCCGGCGTTTAAGTCGGTTGTGATCACTTACAAGTTACAGCCAGGAACGCGACGTCTTTCCACCTACGACAACCACGATTGGAATATGTTGTTCCACTATATTAGTTATGACAAAATTAACCATACGTTTCTTTCTTGTCTACCCACGTGACAATCTGATCTCCGGTTTTACTGGAATAACTTAATAAAGACGCAGCCATTTCTTTTTCCGAGATCTGTAACTTCGTAATACATATAATAACGAATGAACGGTTTCTACTGTTTTGTGCTTGTTTATGTACTAACAGAAGTTCAACAATTGTAGTATGTTTGTGCTTGTTTAAGGACTAACAGAAGTTCAACAATTGTAGTATGTTTTGTTCTTGTTTATGTACTAACAGAAGTTCAACAGTTGTAGTATAGTTGACTATCAAAACTTGTATGAACTGTAACTATACATCCAAGGGAAGTGTTGTGTTAAATATTCTTATCAAAACATGTTATGTGTGTATGAACTGTAACTATACATCCACAAAAACAAATCTGGAACATTACGGTTATACCTCTTGAGACTAAACATAATAATAAAAGATGTTCAATCATTACACAATCCGACCATGGAATTATCGATTGGGTCCATATAGTATTGAACCCTAGCGGCTTTATATCGTAATCTCTCTCAAGTATTTATGCACCAATTTGCTCGCGATTCCATGACTGTGTTGGTTACAGTGCCATCGAAAAAATCAAATCAACAAAGATACCGTCAATATCACAATTAATGGCATTAATTACCGCTTCAGTCACCTTGTGTATTTTTACATAGAAAATAAGTCCATGGTCAGTTCCGAGGGTTGAAACGGAGTAAAACATAAAATAACTTAACGGGGTGTACCCTAGCGGCAATAAACAGTATAAAGACTAGTCAGGAACGTGTGATTTAATTATTTCTTTTTTTTTTTTGTCGAATCTTTCGTGATTTTTTCTGACCCGTGAATACGCATAACTTTTATTTTCTGTCTAAAACCAATTGAAGCGGGATTAAGATTTGATGCAATAGAATGAACTGGAATTTAATGTGGTAAAGAACTTTGATGAGTAGAAACCGTTCATTCGTTAGAAACCGTTCATTCTACTACAATTGTTGAACTTCT
>NW_013671001.1:4153-22351 GCF_000517525.1 Limulus polyphemus | reverse complement strand
GTTAGTCCTTAAACAAGCACAAACATACTACAATTGTTGAACTTCTGTTAGTCCTTAAACAAGCACAAACATACTACAATTGTTGAACTTCTGTTAGTCCTTAAACAAGCACAAACATACTACAATTGTTGAACTTATGTTAGTCCTTAAACAAGCACAAACATACTACAATTGTTGAACTTCTATTAGTACATAAACAAGAACAAACATACTACAATTGTTGAACTTCTGTTAGTACATAAACAAGAACAAAACATACTACAATTGTTGAACTTCTGTTAGTACATAAACAAGAACAAAACATTACAATTGATAATCTGTAGGGACAAAATTAGATAATTTATGTCCAACTGAAATAATTCTAAATTCAAGTAGTTTCAGTTTCTCAGAAACAGATAATTTATTATAGACATTACAGCGCAAATCCTCTGGTTGCTACACTTGCCTGAAGGAAACAGGAGTTTATTTCATCGTGCGGTCATTGAGACAAAAAGTTTACCACGCGGACACGCCAAGCTATTTTAAATAACCGTTTCGCTACCCCAGCCCCAACGTTTAGCCTTCATGTTACCTCCATTTCTTTAATAACTTTAATTGCAAAGATTGCGATGTGCACTAAAAGGACAAATGGTAGCGAAAAATACCAGCGAGTGCCAAGATGTCACGAGCATTTGAGAGGTCGGTCGTTGTAAAGTGAGCCCAGCCACTCTTTCCATGTGACCACACCACCACGCGGAATAGAGAGTGTGAGGCAAGCCGATGTCTACCCGTATATTTGTCTGTTTTTAAGTCCACTTATCTGCGTGTCTATCTATCCTACTGCCCATCTATCTATGATTACCCCATTTTACAAGTCACCTACAGACGCGGAATGGCTATTTTCTGATTACAAGGATATTTTGTCAAAAAAAAATTCTATAATTCAAATTAAGCTCTTCTTAAATTGGATGAACAGAAATTCCACACAACAGGTCAATAACATTCATCGCGAACTCTTAGGTTACTCTTGTCCGACCGACTAGTGGCAGCTCACCGCCTCTCTCATAGCACACCCACAGCCTCAAATTGCTGAGGGATATTTTGCGACAACGAGACGCGAACCATGGATCCTCGGATTCAGAGTTTGGCGCACGCTTACCACTAGCCTAAGCTTGGACTCTACGAAAGCAAAGCGTGTTCTGAAGATAACTTTAACTTGCTCTATGTAAAGTTATTTTTTTACGTTTTGATACACAATATAAAGTTTAAGCAGCTAATTCGTACACGTTAATGTCTTGTTGAATTGATTCTCCTCTAGAATCCGATGTTAGATTCCCACGGTGGACACAGCAGCTAGCCCAATGTGGCTTTGCTCTCAAACACACACACACACACAGACTTGCTGGACTGTTTATTAACTGGCGTCATTGAACAGAATTTCGGGCCAATAAAAAAAGACATTCTAGGTAGAGATGGGTTTTTCTTCATATTACTAGGCTTCTGGTTTAATGTAAGACAGCATTGAAGTGTTTAAAATAACTCGATCTAAATATGTCAGGATTGTGGCATTTCCTACTAAACCACGTCCCCTGTTAGCTCAGTGGTATACAAGGTCTTATAACGCTAAAAACCGGGTTTTGATACCCGTGATGAGCAGAGCACAGATAGCCCACTGTGTAGCACTGTGCTTAATAACAAACAAACAAACAGTACTAAACATTTATATTTACGACAATTTGTGCCTTCAAAGAATAATTCATAATTATCAATTACAACTGTAATTACGAGCAACTTGATTTAAAATTACCAATAAATAAATATTTAATTCAGCCTGGAATAAATAAGAATGGTGTTTAAACAGAATGCGGCAAGTATTCTCTATTCTGTGTTAGTTCACACAAGAATTACCAGTAAGGCTTGAATACAGCGAGTTTACTTCTTACAAAATCACAACACCTTATGAAAAAATACGTTTCAAGCTGTGGTTTAGTAGAAACTTGTGAGATCATATTCTATTACACTGGTCTGTTCATCTGCCTCTCTCTCTCTCTAACTGTTCAATGATCTGTCTTGTTTTTCTATCTATCCTCTGTTTGCCGATTCTCTCTCTATTCATCTGTTTGTCTGTCTATATCAGTTTGTCTACCTGTCTCTCTCTCTATATATATACTTCTATCTCTCAGTTTGTCTGTCTGTCTCTCTATCCATCTATCTGTTTGTCTGTCTATATCAGTTTGTCTACCTGTCTCTCTCTCCATATATACACTTCCATCTGTCTGTTTGTCTGTCCGTTTCTTTCGATCCATCTATTAGTAGTACTATGTGTCATACAATTTGTTTTGAGGAAAGTTAATGGCGTTAATAGAAATACTTTATATTTTGAAGAAGGTGGATTAAATCTTCTATCCTTCAATGATAAACTAACTATTTTTAGGATTCGTTACTTCGAACGTGTATTACATAAACCAACCAGTTTGCCCATCCGAATTACAACTGATACTATTTATAAACGGGCACATCAACGTTTTGATTTTCTTATAGTTCTTTTAACGTATGGATCGTATGGAGCCACGAGGAAGTTAGGAATGTTTCATAGCTCTGCTTCAGAAAGGTGATGTAAGGTTAACATAAGAAGGAAAATTATAAACCATTCTGTTCAAGCACTTCTTAAAGAAACTACTTTATTGAAGTATTATTCATTGAATAATACAAGATATTAATTTTGTTATTTTTCGTGGTTGGTAAATAATATGATAACAGTATCAGACATTGTAGATAACGAAAAAAATAGATGGAAAAACATTAAGGTCAATCTTACCGTCACAATTACAGAATGATGAAAATGAAGAGCGTTTAAAACGTTTAGTGACCGCGATTACAACACAGTTTAAGCATATTGTTAAACCTATAGGATTAACTAGCAATAGTGAAAATTTAACAAATAACGAACAAGGAAATATATCTAATTTAGAATCACCAGTAGCAGAACAAGGCACTAAAACCTTGTATAACAATTTAGTAAAAAGAACAGAATATTTTGAATGACTAACATCCTCAATTACCAAAAAATATATGGAATATAATATATAGAAATCGGGCCGAAAAACGTGACGCGGATATACAGTGGAGACTTATGTATGATGCATTACCTACCCTAACCTAACCTAAACCTAACCTAACCTTACCTAACCTAACCTAAACCTAACCTAACCTAACCCACTATGGTTAAAGTGAATAACTGTAAACGAATTATGTCTGTATTGTATTACTATGATAGATAACAATTAGCACATGTATTTTAGGTGTATTGTAATACTACGATAGCCAACAATTAGCACATATATTTTAGGTGTATTGTAATACTACTACAGCTAACAATTAGAACATGTATTTTAGGTGTATTGTAATACTACGACAGCTAACAATTAGCACATGTATTTTAAGTGTATTGTAATACTACGACAGCTAACAATTAGAACATGTATTTTAGGTGTATTGTAATACTACGACAGCTAACAATTAGCACATGTATTTTAAGTGTATTGTAATACTACGACAGCTAACAATTAGCACATGTATTTTAAGCGTATTGTAATACTACGACAGCTAACAATTAGCACATGTATTTTAAGTGTATTGTAATACTACGACAGCTAACAATTAGCACGTGTATTTTAGGTGTATTGAAATACTACGACAGCTAACAATTAGCACGTGTATTTTAGGTGTATTGAAATACTACGACAGCTAACAATTAGCACATGTGTTTTAGGCGTATTACAAATTAACTTTTATTATATGTGATTTTTAAATTATGTTCAATAATTTTGGGAAGAACATGTAAATCGTATTTATTGGTGTTTATGCTCTTATAAAAGTTGCATTAATTCCAAATTAATTGAGGTATGTAATTTGATCATTATTTTAGGAAATAGTATTATATACATTTATCATATCCATGTTCCTTATCTTAAAACAATTAAAGAAACATTATTACGTACTTTCATCAATCACCGTTAGATTATTGTTTATATAGATATATATAGTCCACCCGTAAGTTAGCTCTAAATTTACGGACTTGCAACGCTGAAATCCGAGGTTCGATTGCACTCGACAGACGCAACAAATAGCCCAATGTTACAAAAACGATATATAGATATACATGTATATGTATGTATATATATATCTGTTTCTATGTACATAATACATATGAGTGAACATTATGTTGTTCTGAATAGTTTGACAAAAAAAAACACGAAAAATCAACGTTTTTCTGTCTATCGATCTACATTAAATATAAACAGCGGGTTTCAGTAAAACATTATCAGTGAATACAGCAAACTGACCCTGTAATTTACCTCCCTCAGTCCACTTGCCCTCGTTAAAGAATCGCACACACCAATCTCTTATCGCTGTTCTAAAGTATGTCTGTCGGACATTTTTCACATATCACCCAAAATATTAAACGATCTGCTTAATAAATAAATCCACCACTTTGGAGGAGGTGTAGATATACAAGTCCGTATCCTTCTCTTCATTATGGTGGTGACATAGAACGCCAAAACTTGTACAGGCTTTTTAGAGGCGGCATAGCGGCTCATAGAATGGCTCAGAGTGTTGTACAGGCTTTTTAGAGGCGGCATAGCGGCTCATAGAATGGCTCAGAGTGTTGTACAGGCTTTTTAGAGGCGGCATAGCGGCTCATAGAATGGCTCAGAGTGTTGTACGGGCTTTTTAGAGGCGGCATAGCGGCTCATAGAATGGCTCAGAGTGTTGTACAGGCTTTTTAGAGGCGGCATAGCGGCTCATAGAATGGCTCAGAGTGTTTTTTTCAAATACAAACTTTTAGCTCATAGTTCTATCATCTCTTGACCGATTTGAGATTTAGTTACAGTTCTGGACTCAGGAGGTCAACCCCTTTTGATTGATATATTTGACCACACCCAAGGTCTCATAGGTTAAGTTACTTTAAACCTGCCTAAAAGAATTTCAATTTGAGGGTAGGCTGGTAGAGATCCTGATGGGAAATAAAATCGAATCGGTTATAAGCTCACGCTTGGATTGCTGGTGTACAAAAATAAAGTTAATAAACAGGAAAAAGGTATCATAGATTAATTTACTCTAATCCTGCCCAAAATAATTTCAAGTGCCGCGGCTACTGAGGATTCCCTCTTGTTTTTCAAATACAAATTTTTAACTTGTAGCTCCATCCCTTGGCCGATTAGAGATCTAATTACGGCCGCGGCTATTGAGGATTCCCCCTTGTTTAGGACTGTGCCCTGTTTATAATAAAGCTTAGTTATTGTACAACAAATCAACGTTGTTGTTTGTTTTTGATATTTTTATTATCTTACCCAGTTAATGTCAAATCAACCGGCGTGTGGGAGGGAAAGGAGGGGCCATCACTAAGCATTGGTCCCGTCTTCATGATTTGTCGTTGTTTCTCAGATAAAACTGATTAACTCTGTATAGTTCAGGATTTCTTGTTTAAAACTGTTACAAAAAATATAAAGTTAGCAAACTTATGCAGGGTGGTTATAATCTTTCTCCCGATGAAAATGCGGAACACAATGATAAAAACTTGCCACCAGGTGGCACCACACTACTACAAAGCATTTCTTTCTAAATGGTAGTAGAGTTTGTTAATGATGCTTTCTCGTGCCGACCTCGTGCTTCCTTTTCAGCTACCTGAATAAAATACAAACACCATTCGCAGGTCCACTTTTACATATATGGTTTATAACACGTCAAGTGCCATCAGGTGGCGAATATTTTACACCCCTCTGAACTGGGTGCAAGGCTTTGTAACCCTCTTTACTTCTGAGTAATTGATTTAATTAAGCCTTTTCTTGTCAGGATCTCCATTAAACATCTATCTTGTTACAGTGACCATGTAAATCTAATTAATTAACAGCTATTTAAATTTGTAATAAGAGTTTTAAGCATGAGCTTAATGTCGGTGACCACTAAAACAGTTTGTTTTAAGAACAAAATTAAATAATGGGTTATCTGTATTCTGCCCACCTCGGGTATCGAAACTCGAATTTTAGCGTTGTAAGTTGTGAGACTCACCGCTGAGCCCCCAGGGGACCACTAAAAGATAGGTGATACATAACAATTTGGTGCTTTCAACTCTATCAATATATTCCTTATTTTATTTGGTTTTAACTCCGAATATGTTCTCAATTTTTTACATTTGGTGATTGAGTTTTCTCTCTTGTACAGGATATTCTGAAATGTTAACATTGTACGGTTAATTCGTGGGTATCAAAGTGTAACTAGACATATTTCAAGACAGGAAAGTGGTGTAAAAAGGTTAAGGAGTTTATGATATTCTTAATGTCAATTATATCTTATTATATTCTTAATGTCAGTTATATCTTATGATGTTCTTAATGTCAATTACCATCATCAGATGTTTCTCAGATATACTATATCGAATACCAGTCATGTAGCGTTTAGCAGATATATCAGATTCAACACATATTCGATATTTTTCTTACACGTTTATTGAGTTTCGGGTGTGTAGTTACACGTCTATTGAGTTTCAGGTGTGTAGTTACACCGTTATTGAGTTTAGGGTGTGTAGTGTCAGAGAGGTACTTTAGCACAGTGCTACATGTATAACGATTTCCTTACCTTAAAATAGTGAAAGATCAATCTTTCAGTGACGTCACAGGGCTCCTAACGGCCAAAGCGCTCATTTTTCTCGTGGGTGACGACGTCTTAATGTCCTCCTCTGCATCAGGGGATGTTGCAGTGTTTATTTCCTTCGACAATTTGTCACGTGTTGGTTCGCTAATGTCGTCAAAACTGGAGCTACTGTCTGGGATCTCGTACCTCGCGTGAGTTCTCATGTGACGGGTGATCATATCTCGTCGGCATGCCGCGTACGGACACTGGGGACATTTATACGGTTTCTCGCCAGTGTGTGTACGTTGGTGGGTGCTCAGGTGGTCACTTCGACTGAAGACTTGACCACACACTCGGCAAGTGTACGGCTTTATGCCAGTGTGTAGTCTGGTGTGCCGGGTGAGCATGTCACTTCGCGCGAACGACCTCTTGCACACTTCACATATGTAAGACTTGTTGCTCGTCTCGGCCTGTCTGTTACGATGCCGCGAAGCCATGTGCTTAGCTAACCTGTCGTGGAGCGAAAACACCTGGCCGCAGATCGGACATCCATATGATACTTCTGAACCTCCCTCCACTTGGAGATTGTAGTGAATCACTGGATTTCCTCGCTGTAACGTTCCCGATTCTGCGACTACAGAGCCGAAAGAATAGCCGACTTCTCTTTTCACCGGAAAAAACGTTCGCGATTCTGGGGGCACACCGCTCACCAGATGAGGAATTTCGAAGGCAGAAAAAGAATGTGATAACCGAGAACTGCCTTGCTGATGCCTGTAGTCCACAATCGATAAAGGAACATTTTGAGCTGTCATAGTATCTGGGACAAACGGACCCGATTTATTAAGTTGTCGAGGACTGGTGCACTTCATAGACAAGTCCAGGGGGGAGTCTTGAGGGGATGATTGACCTGATTCAAATCTACTAACTTTATGGACAACAGGTCGTTGTATATGGTTAGGAACTGAAGGCTGACTTTGATCTGGTTCCATTTCCTCCTGGTGTGAATCCGTTTCCAACCATTGCTGAAGATCGCTCTCAGAATGGCTTCTCCTGCGATAATACTCTGGAAAGAGCCTGGACTGAATAATACTATCCAAGCTGCACGTGACAGGAGAAACAGGGGTCATTGGCGAGATGGGTGAAGAGGAAAGCATGTTCAGATTTTCTATAATCATTCTATGTTTGGATAATTCATCCCATGTAATGTTGAGAGGAAGATGTTTGTATCGCCCACTTGTTTGGCCAGCTAAAGTCTGGCAGTGATGACAACTACAAATAGGAAATGTGGGAATGGAACTATTTGAAAGCGGAAGGATATTTAAGTTATTACCTTTACTTCTAAACGAAGAGTTATGTGCCTTGGGGATGTGATAGTGGATGGGGTGACTGGGACGTAAAAATGCCCTTGTCGAAATGTTTTGGCATTTTTCAGAAGGGACTAATTCTGCGAAGATTTCGCCATTTTCATCTGTTTTCCTTTCTGAACAGAGGTGTTGGTTCAAACATTGTCTCTTCCTGTCATTACAATCACTACTAAACTCTACAGTTGGTAATGAAGGAGAAGAGGTTATTTCATTACATTTTTCTAGTTTTCTTTCTTTTCTGTTTACTTTTCTGGTGAGGCCTGAAAGAAACGCTTGTGTTGTTTCCTTCTCAATAGTTTTTTCATCTTTGTCAGACATATTTGACCAGTGAGAAAAAGGAGAAACTGGACGCATGGATTTGGATGTTATTTCGTCTGAGGCAGGTGGCATATCTGAATTTAGAGTTAATTTCTCGCCCGAATTAAGCTTTAATTGCGTTGATAAGCGTGCGTCCGAATTGATGGAAAGTTGTGCTTGTAGTGGTTTAGGCGTTTGGACATTGTCTTCAAAACGAGAGCCAGTAGAAAGATCTTCGTCTACGTCATCTAGCATACCGTCCGCGCTCCGGCGCTCGATCTGATTTGTTAATTTGTCTAAAACAGCGCTCAGACGTTTTCTTTTGCGAGTATTCTCAATGAGATCAACTGATTTCTTATCATCTTCGTTCTTGCTATTGGTCATTGGGAGAGCCTGTCCATCCATAGCATTCTCTGCTGCTTATTCCTAAGTTGTCGTCCATTCAGTACCGAACTTTATACTATCAATCCAGCGGGAATTATGTTGGTAATCCTAATGTGGACGGAATTAATAAATCACAGAAAACGTAAACACGATAAAACTTCTCGAAGGCCCATCAGGAGGTAGTGTAGAGCAGAGAGTTAATTTTCTGAAAGACAAGATAAAAATATCGTGTTAGTTTCTCAGAATGTGAACTGGATTAAGATCACAAACATATATTTCGTATATCTTTTATGTGTGTGTTTGGGGGAAGAGGGAGGGTTCTAGATCTTTATTAAAGAGTACCAGAGAAATCAACCCAAATCAAAAATAACTAAAAATCTACTTTCTCTTTCTGCTCTATGCCAAATATAGATACTTTCAAAACATTGATAAATAACTGTATATTCTTTGTATTTAAAAACCTCACATTATTGTTTTTAATTTAAGTTTCGTTATATTATAACACCTTCACCAAATGTTAATTGTAGTTTCGAACTTCATGATTTTTCATCAATTAAGCTTTATTAATGATGAAGTTATCGGACGACAGATTTCATTTTGTTTGTAATTAAGTACAAAGCTACACAAAGGACTATCTGTGCTCTGCCCACCACGGGTATCGAAACCCGGATTCTAGCAGTGTAAGTCCGCAGACATACCACTGTGCCACTGGGGGACCTCATATTCTTACATATCGAAACTAAAATGTCTGTATGGAAGACAAAAACTGAAGTGGCGCGAAAACTCAAAGGTCGAAAATAATGATTATCATCTACTTTAGTGGCGTAGGAAGCCCCCTTTTAAATTTGTCACAATATAAATGCATCAAAGTTAGAAAAATTACTCTCAGGAAAAGCAGGAGAATGCATAAAATTTAATCCAGAGCCCAAGAGCTTTCAGGGCCCTAAGGCGAGCCCTGGACCCCGGCTGTAATGAATTAGCATGTGGCGCACATTCCCTCAGTCAATTAAACCTTGGGACATCACACAATTTTTATTTGCCTCCTACACCTCTGTACTTGGTAAGCCTCACCTTAGTCATAAACATCCTTTAAAAATTAATTATCGCCCAGCAAAAGCTCTTGAGTAAAAAGTGGTTATTATTTCTATTACTTGCTTTCAAAACCTCAATATTTTTTGTATGTCACACAGAGTTTCCTGTCTAGTTGTGTACAAATAAATATAATTGAACAACCGAAGATGTTGGTCGCTAAACATAGAAATCTGGTATTTGTGGCAGTAATTTAGGTTTATAAAATCTTCAATCCACAAAACGGCCCGGCATGGCCAGGTGGTTAGGGCGCTCAACTCGCAATCTGCGGGTCGCGAGTTCGAATCCTCGTCACACCAAACATGCTCGCCCTTTCAGCCGTGGGGGCGTTATAATGTGACGGTCAATCCCACTATTCGTTGGTAAAAGAGTAGCCCAAGAGTTGGCGGTGGGTGGTGATGACTAGCTGCCTTCCCTCTAGTCTTACACTGCTAAATAGATAGCCCTCGTGTAGCTTTGCGCAATATTCAAAACAAACAAACAATCCACACACAAAAAAAAAAAGATTTTGGGGCCTGAAAGACAACCCAAGGTGGTCAGAAACATTTGGTTCTCTTCACCCGTCTTATTTATTATTTAAAAAGATTTTGGGGCCTGAAAGACAACCCAGGGTGGTCAGAAACTCTTGGTTCTTTTCACCCGTATTATTTATTATTATCTATGAAAAATTTTAGGCCTACTTATTTCCAACATTTCGCCAGCTTTTGGCGTTTAAACTGTAAGTTTTAAAATATTATATCGCATATATTAATAGCGTTTTATAAAACCTTTTGTTTCTCATCGTCTGGCGCAACTGATGAGTTCTGGTATTGAAAGAAAGGCTTCTTTGGGAGAGGTGGGAGGTAACTGTGTTTGTGTGTGAAGGAGGAAGCCAGAATAAACAACCGAGGATATGACCTAATAGTGGGTGTCGTCCATGTAAACAATTTTTATTTTGAGGACAAATAAAGAGGAATGTGGAAAAATAAAACAATTAATTTGATTTTTATGACAACTATAATGGTATTTCGAACAGATTGTATCTAAACGCTATAAGTTGCTAAATAAATCTCAACAACTGAATATAACCCAGTGTGCTTTGCGCTTAAAAAGAAACAAGCTACAGTCGCCTCTCGCGGTTGTAGGTAATATCACAAAAAAAATAGAAATAAAAAAACGAGGAGACCAACCCTTTCGACAAGGCTTCCGTTTGTCTGCTGTTAAGCACAAAACTACGCAATGGCCTATCTGTGCTGTGCAAACCGCAAGTATCGAAACCCGAGTTTTAGCGTTGTAATTCCTCAGAATTAACGCAGAACCAGGGGGACGGGAGGGGGGGTTGACAGGTGCATATGTCTTCTCTTATTCCTTATCAGTTTTTTTTTTTCTGTGTGATTTACTAAAATGTTTTGTCAATTTTATGAGTTTTACTATACCTAGCATTTCGTAATCAACACGACATCTTGAAAACTATTAGCTGATGTTAAAATTGATTGGAGAGATGTATTTATTTGTGTTCAAATTGAGATTTAGGGTCCAAAGATAATTTCCCAATCTCATAAGGAAACACAATATCCCGATATTAAAACATCCATATTTAAGAGTGTAATAGAAAAAGCATAGGCTCCATTTTGCCTGTCTTCGGACTTGTTTTTTATTATCAAGATACTGCTGTCACAGTATAATTATTAATTTTATTTGTAAACCAAATCATCTGTAAAAATATTGATATCCTTGTTACAAGCAATCTAGGTGTTAGATGACGAATTATTACACTATACAGTTGGTCCCTGCGGGTGAAATATTAGCGTATATAATAGATTCTATGGCTATACGTACAGCATAATTGGTCATAACATCATTAGTTTGCTACGCAATAATGAAGATAGGCATAGTTTGCTACACAATAATGAAGATAGGTATAGAACTTTAACTGTGACCTGACCTTCTATTTATTTACACAGCAATAAATTTTACAAGTAAGCAGTGTCAGTATAATTTATCAACCAGAACGATATTATCTCGCTCTTTATTCTAAGGCGACGATACATGATCTATGTTTTTACCTTCGGCATGTTCTACTTATATTTGAATCAGAAGTGTATAAACAAAAGTATCATTATTTTCATCAATACTAAAGTGATCGTGACATCCTGTTGATTTGTTGCCTTTGGACAAAACGCTATATATTTACAGGCTTTTTAGATCAAATGCTGTATTCTTTGATAGGTTGTTTAGGCAGACTATTCATAATGCTGTATCTCATTAACACCCCAACTTTGTCAGAAATGGTGTATACGGTGTTAATCTATTGGTTCTATAGATATATTCATTGATGCATTTTATGGTTTTTAACACTTCATTAGAATATATTAAAGTAATCTTTAATATACAAATAAACGCGATTTTTTTTTATAGCAGAATGCTCAAAATTAATTGCTTCATTAATTTTGGAGACGACCCCTGAACTAATCCTATCTATACATTTGATACTAAGTTTTTAACAGGTATTATAGATAACACCAAAACACATGTAATGTTTTGGTTGTATATATCCACAGGTGGAAACTTGTAGGTGTTTTGGTTATATATATCCACAAATGGAAACTTGTACGTGTACGCGTTTTGGTTATATACATATATATATATATATGTATACACACAACAGTTAAAATTTTTTGTAGTTTTTATTATGCTACCAGTCCTTCCTATATGTCAAACCTTATACTGTAAACAAAAGCATTAATTAAAATACGTTTGTTATTGTGTCTGTGACTGAGGGTTTGTGAATGAAAGGGTTTCAGGTTTAGCAATGCTTGTATTTAAATGTCTATGTGTATGTGCTCTCTCCACTCCCCAGGTTTTTAAAAACTTGCGTGACTTTCTTGAAATCTACTTGGAGTGTTTTTCTAGCAACAAAACGAAGAAAAACTACTTGTCTAACTGGCAATATGTGACTGTAAAACTTATTGTTCCAGTTGATATCAATAAAACATCCCAGTTTGTGTTCTGATTTTAAAGCCCAAAATTATTGTGTTCTTTTTATTCTGAATTTGTGTTGTAGTGGCTCAAACACTAGGCCTTTGTTTCCTATTACACGGTGCATTATTTTCTTTCTTGAACAATAAGCTATTTTACTTCCTAACAAAGGTGTAATAGTTCCTTTCTTGAACAATAAACTATTTTACTTCCTAACACAAGATGTATTACTTCCTTTCTTGAACAATAAACTATTTTACTTCCTAACACAAAGTGTATTAGTGTCTTTCTTGAACTAGAAGCTATTTTACTTCCTAACACAAGATGTATTAGTTCCTTTCTTGAACAATAACCTATTTTACTTCCTAACACAAAGTGTATTAGTTCCTTTCTTTAACAATAACCTAATTTACTTCCTAACACAAGATGTATTAGTTCCTTTCTTGAACAATAACCTATTTTACTTCCTAACACAAAGTGTATTAGTTCCTTTCTTTAACAATAACCTAATTTACTTCCTAACACAAGGTGTATTAGTTACTTTCTTTAACAATAACATATTTTACATCCTAACACAAGGTGTATTAGTTCCTTTCTTAAACAATAAACTATTTTACTTCCTAACACAAGGTGTATTAGTTCTTTTCTTGAACTAGAAACTTCTATCTGGTTAGACTGGTCCGTTTATAACACTAAATAAGGTTTGCTGACTAAAGCGACTAAATGTACCTTTCTCAAAGCCCTCTTTTGAGGTTCCTATTTTTGTTCGACAATACTGGCGAAGTAGCTGATGTCTCATCGTCAGCCATTCGAATTTCAGCCATTTCTCTTCCAGGACGTCAACTATGCATCTATTTGCCACATATTCTCACACAAAAACCGCTCTGTATAATAAATACACTATCACTATTTTCATATTAAACCTTTATTAAAACTTACGTTGTTCCTAAAAAACTGAAGGACTCAACAATATTTAACTTATCCAACAGCCCGCCACGCTCAACAATAGAGCGTGGAGGGCTGTTGGATAAGTTAAGTATTGTTGAGCGTGGCGGGCTGTTGGATAAGTTAAATATTGTTGAGCGTGGCGGGCTGTTGGATAAGTTAAGTATTGTTGAGCGTGGCGGGCTGTTGGATAAGTTAAATATTGTTGAGCGTGGCGGGCTGTTGGATAAGTTAAGTATTGTTGAGCGTGGCGGGCTGTTGGATAAGTTAAGTCAGAAAAGTATATTTACTATTTTCTTTTCATGATATGCCATCTGTTTTCTTTTTTTTTTTCGCCTGTATCTATATGCACTGTGCATATCTATATGCACTGTGCTGCTTCGATAACGTCCTTAAAATATAGCGTGTTCCATTTGGCATTTGAAAATTAAACGAAAATGAGTATTTCAATCACTGCCCACGGACGTCTTGCGTTCCTACCGGCAACCGGAGCAGGCACCTGTGTCGCGCGGCGCTCTGAAGGTACACGGCACAACCAGCGAATATGACGTAATCGTGACGTAAGCTTTCTGTTGTTTTGAAAATAAATCTGTTCTTAAAAAGATGTAATGAAACTTTAAAACATGCTTTTGTAAATGTAATGTTCACCTGAAATGAAATTCAACAAATTATACCTAGATATACAATGAAATAACACCACGTACGTAAAATTAACAAGGAAATGAAATACAATACGTAAACACAGACGACATCAGAATGTGTTATGTTGAACTACGTTACACTAAACTGACACATGTACACATGTTGATTTACGTTACATTTAATATTCTGTTTACATTATATTTTATGTTAAACGAAGAGTTGACGTACATTAAATTATATTACTACCTATTTATATATAAAATATAGACCTAAAACATGTATGTTAACATATAATACACTGATGTAATAGTTGGATACAACAACCAGTCATATCTTAGCATATAGATTAGGCCTAACCGACCCTCGTAAAGTATTATTGGATTTACGGCCGAAAATGTCGCTAACAGTGACGGTATCCAACAAACGAATTGATGCACTTTAATCATTATAAGTAGTAATAATATATTAGATTAGCTAAATTAATCACTGGATGAAACTGTTTCTGATCTAAGTAGAAAGCTTGCTATGAGCAGAAGTTAAAGACTTTGTATATAAGGAGGTAATGATAGAGCAAGGATTAAATCCCTCCCCCACCAATACGTATATATATATATATGTACAAACTAGGATAAAAAGTAACTGGTTTTCGTTTATCACCATTACACATTACTTTTCTGTTGCAGCATTCTAAATATGACGTCAGTATTGGTCAAGACCAACTGTAATGATGTGTATTGTAGTAATTACTAAATATTGTATTTCAACGGCATTTCTACATTTCATGCCCCTCCCCCCCAATGACTCAGCGATATACTTATAACGCTAAAAACCAGGTTTTGATATCCACAGTGGGCGCAGCACAAATAGCCCATTGTGTAGCTTTGTGCTTAACTACAGACTGTAACAGACAAACAAATCGATATAACAAGAAATTGTCTTTTTTTCAGGGGGGGGGTGATATCACGCTTACGTCATTTGCCTTTGTTTCCCCTGTGCATACGTATTCTGTAAGTGAAGGTAAGTTGGAGTTGATATCAAACAGAATTCGAAGATTCACGGGGCTTTTGGCGATCGTCTATAGTCGCTTGTACAGTTATACGGATATGTACGAGTGTCTTTCTTTTAAAGATCAATCAATAACGATTTTAACTGCTAAACAATAAATGCAAAGGGCGGGGTTGCCAACCGTCCATAAATTCACAGTCAGTCAATAAAAAAGTCACATTTTAACACAGTTTGTTAAGCCGTAAAGAACAAAGAAATGTTTGACTTTAAAACTCTAAGGTTGTCATCCTGACAATGAAGTCTGTTATCTTAGATATATTACGGTTTATTTAAATAAAGAGTTTTTTTGAAAGATTATTATATTAACCCTTGTCTAATAAAATAGGATTTATTGAAATAGCAATCACATTCTTATAAATAGAAATGGGACAGCTCGCTTTACGAGACAATGAACTTCGAAATTAAGTGATTCGACTTGTTAAACTTAGAATCTGGGACGAATTTAACATTCTCTGCTAAAGAACAATTAGTTAACTAAACGTTATCTGCAGTTTGAAACATCACATTCTTACCTGCACGTGCATTGACGTCTTCAGGTGTCGTTTAGCGCGAGCTATTCAACACAAGCGTTTTGGAGCCACTGCTTCCCGCCTCCACCGCCGCATGTGGGGAGCTCCCCCCCCCTCCTTCCTTGGGGCACGAGCCTACCCTGATGACGGGCGGTTGGTTCTTACATCCCCATCTCTTCGCGCGTGCATAGTCTCCTCCCCATCGGAATAGTGTGATAAGACACTTTCCGCCACTCCCACTCTATCGTTAAAATTGGTCCCGTTTCCCGGATTACTAGCAGTAAGTACCTTACCAGACAAGAGACGTCACTACTCGAAAAAATGGCGACAGTTTTCATTTAATAAAAACAATATCAACTCTAAGTAGGCTTGCTACTAGAAGACCGCATTCTCTGATTATTAAGAGGTGTCGCTCTACACTCACAAACAAGTAATGAAGCGTTCAAGAGTCGAACTTTTTCAGCCTGGACCGCTGATATAACTAGTAAAGCAAGGTTTAACAACAATGAGGCTATGACCTCCTCTCCTCTCTATAAATGAGATAACCAATACGGAATTGAAATATTTGTATGAACGATATGAAGCAGATTAAAAAAAACATTTTATACATAGTTTCGGCTATTCGGTTTAGCTGGTTTAACATTTTTAGGTAACCAATAATTACAAAACTTAACACACCACATTGTTTACAGCAAGCGCAGTCAAAAAATTGAAATTGATATATGTTTGTGCTGCCATCTGACGGAGGAAATACAAAGCGATAAGAATTTCTAAACCAGCTTTAATTTTGTTAGAATAATATAATATTTACCCTGTTATTAAAGCATTTACCAGACTTTTTTTTAATCAAGGGTATATTGAACAACGTAGACCGAGTTAAACAAAAAGCAAACCAAATATATAAATGAAACAATTGTTTGGTGTTTTGAATGTCAGGCTCTAATTAGGAATTTAAGATGTTACTTCTGCGTATTCTGTAGTATTTGTGAAATGAATTTGGCTTTGTTGTAAAAGTCAATTGTGTTTCCTTTTTCTCATTAATTTACAAAAACAGCATAACAGTACATTAGAGAAAACGAGTCACACGTGCCATAGATTCGCATCCCACTCCACCTCACCCTCCTTGGATTACGACCTTAAACAATCTTATACATAAAAGTACTAAAGCATTACATGACCAGCAACTTCAGCAGAAAGCCAAGAACTCACAAGAGTTTCTGTTGTAACGGTAAAGGGTTTGGTTTGTTTGGAATTTCGCACAAAGCTATCTGCGCTAGCTAGCGACCACCACTTACAGCCAACTATTGGGCTACTCTTTTACCAACGAATAGTGCGATTGACCGTCACTTATAACGCCCACACGGCTGAAAGGGCGAGCATGTTTGGTGGGACGGGGATTCGAACCCGCGACTCGCAAATTGCGAGTCGAGCGCCCTAACCACCTGGCCATGCCGTGCTAAAGGAAAGAGGAACTATTCTTAAAACAAAACCTAAACTGAGTGAGCTAAAAAAAACACTAATTAAACTACAAAGGATGCCGCTTCTTCAGTTATCGTCATACATGAATTGTTAATAGTGGTGGCCATCTGTGATTCGGTGTATCATCATTATTTTCAAGTTTAGGACGGCCTAGATGGACCAAAATGTCCCTTGTTGTGCGTAGTTTATATGTATATGTAAACTGCCGTTTCGTAACGTTAAAAGACTCATTACAATTGTGTGACATTGAGAGACTCATTGCCGTTGTGTGACATTAAAAGACTCACATTGCTCGTGTGGTTATTAACGTTGTATTTTTTTTATTTGTGCATCACTTCTGACTGTAGTCGATTCCACTAACTACTAGTATCTGAAATCAAAGGAATCACTATATTATGTGTAATTGTGAAAATCCTCTTGCACATCACTCACTATTATCATTTGAAATTGTGCTGTGAAAGTTTTGTACAGTCTTGTTAGATATCGTTTGTCATGACTCAGTCTCATTTTGTTTTCTTGTTAGAGTTGTGAATAGCTAAACAAATTCACTTACGTTGCCTATAATTGCTTAGTCACTAACTCTGTCTAGTTTAGACTGTTGTCGAGTAGACTCGCTACTAGTACTATTGTTGATAACAAAGTAGGCTTAAATGTTAGCACTGTTTAAATCTGTTTACATTCACTATTTTTGGTAGGCCTAATTAGACTTACTAGCATTATTTCAAATTGAACAAACTTACTAGTTTTGTCTAACTATGCTTTAGATTCAGTGTAGGCTTAATTGTTAGCACTGTTTAAATCTGTTTACGTTCACTATTTTTGGTAGACCTAAATTAGACTTAATAGCATTATTT
>NW_013671001.1:0-3383 GCF_000517525.1 Limulus polyphemus | reverse complement strand
ACTTTACATACCCGTATTACTTAACTGCATTAGCTCTTCTTCTTCTTCTTTTCACTTTTCTCCGTCTAAATTAATTAACTTTACATTCTCACATACTTTACATACCCGTATTACTTAACTGCATTAGCTCTTCTTCTTCTTCTTCTTCTTTTCACTTTTCTCCGTCTAAATTAATTAACTTTACTTTCTCCCATACTTTACATACCCGTATTACTTAACTGCATTAGCTCTTCTTCTTCTTCTTTTCACTTTTCTCCGTCTAAATTAATTAACTTTACTTTCTCCCATACTTTACATACCCGTATTACTTAACTGCATTAGCTCTTTTCTCTTTATAATCTTCTTCATGTTTGTCTTAGCATTATTAGATCTTTCTCGTTACAATGTTCTCCATGTTTGTCTTAATTAACGCTATTAGTTCTTTCTCTTCACGCTTTCCCACATATAGCCGTCTTAATGAACTATTCTAACTTAACACCTTACCTGAACAATACTTCCCACATCATAGCTGTGCGCGCTACCACTTTAGCGGAGCGCCGTCGTCGCAACCGCTACATCAAGAAAAATACAGCGGCGTTGCTGTTGTCGCTACATATTTATAAATATAGTAGCACTATCGCTACCGCTACTTTGAAACTGATCATTTTTCATGGTAATTTTTTTAATAGATAATGTAAGAATAAAAGATGCAAATTTATTGGTAAATGATAATACTCTATTGATGCAATAACATAATACAGACCTCTCAGTACAGCCTATCCATATTTTTGAATTATGAGAGGAAACCAGCTAACAACCATACAAATTTAATTAAACTTCAATGATAGTACTTAAAGAACACAACGTATAATTACACTAATAATAATAAATGACCTAAAAATTATATAATACAATTATATATTATATTACTTATTAAATAATAATATGTAATATATATATTATAAATCACGATTTATAATGATATATAGTTCTGGAATTTTCATAACTAATTATCCGGCATGAAATATAAACTAGCTGGTCCATATGAATATCTTGTATTATCAATTGAAACGTGTTAAGCAAATAAAGATTCTGCTAAAATTGTCCTCTTCAGGAATTTAATAAAACATTAATAGTACTTCATTTCTAAACTAAATGTTTACATAAAAATAAATTCATAAACCTTCTAAACTAATATTAAATTAAATTGAACATCTAAACAGTAAATATTAAATATTACAATATTATAAACAAATAGGCGAGCATAGTTAAGTCCTAAACAATATACATAATAATTGTATATATATAAAAACTATATAATTATATACAATACACAAATGATTATAATTTATATTTTCTATTAAAGTTGTAGCGAGCAGCGCTTTACATAGACCAAAAATAGAGCGACGCTACCTACAATCGATACGAATTTTCAAATGTAGCGTCAATCCACTAATTGTTCTTAGAAACATAGTGGCGCTATTTATACCTGCGCTACGCACAGCTCTGAACACCGGCCGATATGGATCGTCTTCTTTAAGTGTTTCTCTTGATAAGAACTCAGTAAAACTTAGAGGGAAGACAGCCAGTCAGCACCACCCATCATTCATCATAAGAATTTAACTATCACTCCTATAACGCACCCACAATTTAAAGTGTGAGGAATATTTTGTGGTATCGTAAGGATTCAAACCCGGCTTGCCAGCCCCGAAATCTACAGTTCTACCTCAGGGCCATGTAGATGCATGAAACGTAGCCATAGAAACAAATGAACAGGTTGAAAAGATAGACAGTAGATAGTTTGGATAACAGATGTGAAAGTATATTTATTTAATTAGCTTATAGGAATTTAGTAAGAATATATAGTATTATTATGAATAAAACATCGGTAATAAACCAAAGAAATAATTTAATAAAACTAATAAATGATGTAAAAAAATGAAATTTTTTTCCATTGCGCGACTTTTTCGAATCGTTTATTTTTTTCTCGACTGATGATAAAAAATAAAAATAAAACGACTCCTGGAGGACCTGAGGGTTTGTACTTTCAAACTGAAGACATAGAACACTAGTCTTGTTGGCAATACCAATCCATTATGGGAATGGTGCGTAGCTGAGACCGTCACCGAAATGTGATCTCAGCATTAAGTGGGCGGACCATTCAAGGCCAGTTAGAGCGGCCCCTATCACCAAACCAATCTAAATCCTAAGCCAGATAAATGATGAAGCGGCTACTGTTCAAGACAAAGGATGTACCTTCACTGCGCATGTGTCATTCTGGAAAAAATTAAGTATCATAATATATCCGCTCTGCCTGTAAAACATAAAAAGAATCTAACAAAGAATCCTGGTTCACATACTAGCGTATGAAGTCCATAAATAAAGATAAGGGAAGCGTGGGAGGTAAATGACATGTTTATGTTACTCTATAAAGAAAGATAAAGACAACGATAATGTAATTAGTATGATTTAAAGGTCGGGAAGATGAATGTGGTAATTTAAAATCAAACTACACTAAGAAGGTCGAATACGAAAAGAAGAATGTCGTTAGTGTAACTAGGCTTAACCAAATTAGACAATTTAAATAGTAATAAATATAACCAAGTTACAGGTGCAGATTAATAAGTTGGATATAAAAATAGTGCAAGAATTTAAGTCGAATATAGAGAAAATTTTAAAGTAAAAAAAGAGCTGTGACAGTTATTAAAGACATTGACGTTTTTAGAGCTGGGTTTTTTTCTTTGTTTTTTATCTTATAAACGATATGATAGACTTGGTCTCTGTTATTATCAACTTCCAGAGAAATAACCTATACACTTACACTTATAACACCATAAGTATATGGATAGTCTACGCTACTATCAACTTCAAGAGAGATAACCTATACACTTACACTTATAACACCATAAGTATATGGATAGTCTACGCTACTATCAACTTCAAGAGAGATAACCTATACACCCGAGGCTGACATCTAGACATATAACACCAGAACAACAACACGTGCCAAACAGAACCTGTTTCTGTCTGTATATCCGTCGAAGAGTTTTGTGTTTTAAGAATTACTGAATGTAGGGCATAAAATGAATACTGCACAAATGGAAGAAACAGAAGCACATCTACATCAGCGGACACTAAACCCTGCTACAACAAACTATATCCTGCTACAACAAACTATTCCCTGCTACAACAAACTATACCTTGCTACAATAAACTATACCCTGCTACAACAAACTATACCCTGCTACAATAAACTATACCCTGCTACAACAAACTATACCCTGCTACAATAAACTATACCCTGCTACAACAAACTAGACCCTGCTACAATAAACTATACCCTGCTACAACAAACTAGACCCTGCTACAATAAACTATACCCTGCTACAACAAACTAGACCCTG
>NW_013671000.1:69859-72525 GCF_000517525.1 Limulus polyphemus | reverse complement strand
TCTTGGGCTCCTTACCTCAGGAAAGACATTGAATTGCTGGAAAGGGTTCAGAGAAGGGTTACCAGAATGTTGCCTAGGATGGAGGGATTGTCATACGAGGAGTGGTTGAATCAATTTGTTTTCTCTTAAAAAAAAGAAGAGATAGAGGGGATCTGATTGAGGTGTTTAAGATTGTTAAGGGAATCGATACTGTTGATGCATCATCTCTTTTCATATTCAACAGTGAGAATAGTAGAACTAGGGGACACAAATATAAATTTTGGCAAGGTAGGAGCCATCTTCAGCTAAGACAGTTTGATTTTTCTAAGAGGGTGGTTGGCGTTTGGAATGGGTTGCCTTCAGATGTTGTGGAGGCAGTAAATTTAAGTGAGTTTAAGAAGAAGCTTGATAAGTATATGAACGAAAAGGGTTGGATTTGAGATTGTTGGTTTTATTATTGGAATACTTTTGGTTTCATTTAGGAGATGTGGAAGCCTAAATGGAGCAATAGGTCCCATGCCCCTAAACATTGTTATCTTATTTATTCACAACAAATTCTTTCAGCTGTGTCAAAACTACATACTTGCTTAGTGAGGAAAACCAGACTAAAAAATTTGGTTCCAATTTTTGTGTAACATTTACTTGTTTAAAATCTCAGCCATTGAAGTTGCCAATCCATCAAAAATAAACTATTAGCTTTGCAATGGTTGACAGATTTTCAGTATTATAATTGAATTTAGTGAATGTAATCATAAATTTAAATTAGGAAGCATGGACTCCTATGTATTAAAAATTTGTTAAATTTGTCAAAAAGAAAAACTTGTTTTCAGAAGTACAATGTTTGTATGATATTACACTGTGAACTTGGCAGAAAAAATTGTATTTTTTGTTTCATGAAAATAACAGTGACTCTTACTTAGTGTTTGTAATAAAAATGTCATCATAATACTATTATTTCTCTAGAATTGGACTATGTTGAGAAAGCTTTATTTCAAAGAAAATCTCCACCAAAGACTTCCTTTCTTAGAAGTTCAGGTAATTTTATTGATACTACTAGTTTTCAGTTACAAGTCCTTTGTACTTTGAAAGTGTTCTTGAAATTAATACTGATATACAGTTATATAAGTCACCAGTTATTGTGGATAACTCTTGGAAAGTATACAAGTATGTTTGTTTTTTGTATTAGAATATCATTGTGAATTTGTGACCTATGTAGTCTAAGATCATGTTGCATGTGAACACTTGTACAGATATTACAAAAGCAATCACATGTAATTTATTGAATTTAACTTAATATGAATGATATACCTGGTGACATGTATAGTGTAAATATGCTGTATAATAAAAGCAGACAATTTGAAACAATTATAGTATGATCTTCTCCCTCAATATTGCTTTTATTTCTTCTTTTAAGACTTAGAATTCAATTACTTAATTCAGTTATATTTGGTTAAAGTTATGTAATTTGTATTTGGTCAGCAGATATTTTATGGTTTATCGATTACATGCATAAAACTTACAACTTTTATACCATTTATAATAGTTCTAAACCAAGTCAAGAACTTTTTACCCAAAATGGAGACAGCTCAAATGGAATTGAAAACAAAGACTAATGAAGAAGTTAACATAGAAAATGTGACCAGTTGCGATGGTTCAGTTATTGAAATGGTAGGTCATAACCTAAAACAAACATGATTTTATTGAGAGTAAAAAAACAAAATTGACTTAACCTACAGATAAAAAGACTGTTTGATCCTTCAAGGCTGTCCATGCATGTGCATCTAGGAAAAAAGTAAAATTTAAACTAATTTTTTTTTTCAGAAAATCATTAAACTCTTGAACTCTTAAAATTAAACTCTTGAAATTGTTGCTCTCCATGAGTGCTGATTGCCACTCATTCTATAAACTGATCACCCTGTTAGAAAAATAAAACTTTCTTAACTGGTCCCTAGTCTATCTTTTTCTATTCTTAACGTGTCCTCTCATCATTTTGTCAGAGTACAGTGCAAAGAAATAAGAAGCCTTTATCCTATCGATCCACCTAGATAATCCTTTGAACTTAAGTAAGATCATCTTTCTTTTTTTCAAGAGAAAATAAGCAGTTTTAACCTATCCATATGAGAAAACTTTTCAATCCCCAGAATAATTATAGAATCCCTCATCTGAACTCTTTTTCCAATTAGTCAATATCCTTTACTTGATAGGAGACCAAACAGGACTGTACGCAATGATTTGTATAGAGATAATTAACTCTTTTTCATTTGTAATTAGCAACTTAACGTTGATTACACTGTAAGTTGAAAGCAACGTAATGTTGATTACACTGTAAGTTGAAAGCAACGTAATGTTGATTACACTGTAAGTTGAAAGCAACGTAATGCTAATTACACAGTAAGTTGGAAACAACTGAATGTTAATTACACCAAAATTTGAAAGCAACTGAATGTTAATTACACCAAAAGTTGGAAACAACTTAATGTTGATTACACTGTAAGTTGAAAGCAACGTAATGTTGATTACACAGTAAGTTGGAAACAACTTAATGTCAATTACACTGTAAGTTGGAAACAACTTAATGTCAATTACACTGTAAGTTGGAAACAACTTAATGTTAATTACACTGTAAGTTGGAAACAACTTAATGTTAATTACACTGTAAGTTGGAAACAACTTAATGTTAATTACAC